>NC_064620.1:306611519-306616519 GCF_023898315.1 Schistocerca nitens
ATTTCACCTCTAACGTCGCAATACGAATGCCCCCGCCTGTCCCTATTAATCATTACCTCGGGTTCCGAAAACCAACAAAATAGAACCGAGGTCCTATTCCATTATTCCATGCACACAGTATTCAGGCGGGCTTGCCTGCTTTAAGCACTCTAATTTGTTCAAAGTAAACGTGCCGGCCCACCGAGACACTCAATAAAGAGCACCCTGGTAGGATTTCAACGGGGTCCGCCTCGGGACGCACGAGCACGCACGAGGCGGTCGCACGCCTTCGGCTCGCCCCACCGGCAGGACGTCCCACGATACATGCCAGTTAAACACCGACGGGCGGTGAACCAACAGCGTGGGACACAAATCCAACTACGAGCTTTTTAACCGCAACAACTTTAATATACGCTATTGGAGCTGGAATTACCGCGGCTGCTGGCACCAGACTTGCCCTCCAATAGATACTCGTTAAAGGATTTAAAGTGTACTCATTCCGATTACGGGGCCTCGGATGAGTCCCGTATCGTTATTTTTCGTCACTACCTCCCCGTGCCGGGAGTGGGTAATTTGCGCGCCTGCTGCCTTCCTTGGATGTGGTAGCCGTTTCTCAGGCTCCCTCTCCGGAATCGAACCCTGATTCCCCGTTACCCGTTACAACCATGGTAGGCGCAGAACCTACCATCGACAGTTGATAAGGCAGACATTTGAAAGATGCGTCGCCGGTACGAAGACCGTGCGATCAGCCCAAAGTTATTCAGAGTCACCAAGGCAAACGGACCGGACGAGCCGACCGATTGGTTTTGATCTAATAAAAGCGTCCCTTCCATCTCTGGTCGGGACTCTGTTTGCATGTATTAGCTCTAGAATTACCACAGTTATCCAAGTAACGTGGGTACGATCTAAGGAACCATAACTGATTTAATGAGCCATTCGCGGTTTCACCTTAATGCGGCTTGTACTGAGACATGCATGAATTAATCTTTGAGACAAGCATATGACTACTGGCAGGATCAACCAGGGAGCTGCGTCAACTAGAGCTGAGCAGCCGGCCGCCCGGGAGTGTGTCCCGGGGGCCCGCGCGAACACGCAAGCGTCCGCTCAATTATTCTGCAAACAGGAGGAGGCTGGGCTCCCCTGCACGATACACCTCGAAACCCTCTCAGGTCCCGGCGGCGCGCAGCGCCGTCCTAAGTACTTGGTCGGGTTCGAGAGAGGCGCAATCGCCCGGAGATAGGCGAGTAGACGCTTTCAGTGCGACCACCCGTGCTCCCAACTGAGCTTGCCGCTGCCGACAGAGGCCCGGGAGCGTGCTGTCGTGGTGTTGCCGGCGGGAGACAACACGCGGCCACAAACAGTGACCGGGCAGCTCCAACGCCAGCGCCACAGAGGGGCAGAGCCCCACTTGGGTGCCAAAGCGAACTCTCCCAGCACAGCGCACGCGCCAACACATCCGCACAGCTGCGATACAAACCACCTGCGAGAACCGCGGGGGCGACCGAGCAGCAGACGGCGTCGCGGCGCCGAGTGCCGGGCGGCGGCGCATCCTCAACGCACACAGTCCTCAATCGGACCAGCACACTGCAGATGTCCACCGCGCTTCGCACCGGGCCCGGGAGGACCCACTTTGGCCGCACGGCGCCGCGCGCTGGGTGCGCCGGCACGCAGATGCGCCGCCTGCCGCCTCCGTCAGCCGGCGCGCCTGCCACTGGGCGCCCCCACCAGCCGGCTGCCGCGCGTGCGCCCACGCAGCGCGCGGCCAGCACGCCGGGCGCCCCCCCCTCACCGGCCGGGGACGGTCCCACCCAGCCACCGCCGCGTATCGCTTCATACCCACATGCCCACTCACGTTCGTGGGTATGACGGGTGTCGCTGAAGCAACCGGTTAATACCTGTACCGATCGTCGATATCAACGATTCACCTCCAGCGCGAACAACCGCGCAACAACGGATTTCCAGTTCATTTGCGTAACTTGGGCAGCAAACGTAGACATCCATCTACATTTGCGACTTCTACGAGTCTTGCATGCCTGGATGTTGTGTGTCACGACGCACTCCATCAGCATACATACACGCTGCGACGTGTGCACGAAAGAACACGTGGAAGGTGGCCAGCGTACGTATGCGAATGCCATTGCACAGCTGCGAAGCGCATTCAACACGCGAACTCCTGACCGACGAGCTAGAGGTGACAGGAGGGGAGGGGGGGGGGGCGGGGGCGATATACGTCCTATTGCAGTACACAATACAGTGGATAGCGGGACCATGTGGAAAGTAAGCAACACTCGCAAGATGTGAGGGTACGCACCGTAAAATGAATCAATACGCAGAACACCACAGTGTGCGCGAAGTGAACTATGTTGAGATGGTTGCAATTAGGCAACGCTACACGAATTCCTAGATTCATATAACTAACAATTACAGGGCAGGTTAAGGCGCAACGTGGGTTAGGTTAAGGCGCAACTTGGGTTAGGTTAGGGCGCAACGTGGGTTAGGTTAGGGCGCAACGTGGGTTAGGTTAGGGCGCAACGTGGGTTAGGTTACGGCGCAACGTGGGTTAGGTTAGGGCGCAACGTGGGTTAGGTTAGGGCGCAACTTGGGTTAGGTGAGGGCGCAACGTAGGTTAGGTTAGGGCGCAACGTGGGTTAGGTTAGGGCGCAACGTGGGTTAGGTTAGGGCGCAACGTGGGTTAGGTTAGGGCGCAACGTGGGTTAGGTTAGGGCGCAACGTGGGTTAGGTTAGGGCGCAACGTGGGTTAGGTTTGGGCGCAACGTGGGTTAGGTTAGGGCGCAACGTGGGTTAGGTTAGGGCGCAACGTGGGTTAGGTTAGGGCCCAACGTAGGTTAGGTTAGGGCGCAACGTAGGTTAGGTTAGGGCGCAACGTAGGTTAGGTTAGGGCGCAACGTAGGTTAGGTTAGGGCGCAACGTAGGTTAGGTTAGGGCGCAACGTGGGTTAGGTTAGGGCGCAACGTGGGTTAGGTTAAGGCGCAACGTGGGTTAGGTTAAGGCGCAACGTGGGTTAGGTTAGGGCGCAACTTGGGTTAGGTTAAGGCGCAACTTGGGTTAGGTTAAGGCGCAACTTGGGTTAGGTTAAGGCGCAACTTGGGTTAGGTTAAGGCGCAACTTGGGTTAGGTTAAGGCGCAACTTGGGTTAGGTTAAGGCGCAACTTGGGTTAGGTTAAGGCGCAACTTGGGTTAGGTTAAGGCAGAAGTTGGGTTAGGTTAAGGCAGAAGTTGGGTTAGGTTAAGGCAGAAGTTGGGTTAGGTTAAGGCAGAAGTTGGGTTAGGTTAAGGCAGAAGTTGGGTTAGGTTAAGGCAGAAGTTGGGTTAGGTTAAGGCAGAAGTTGGGTTAGGTTAAGGCAGAAGTTGGGTTAGGTTAAGGCAGAAGTTGGGTTAGGTTAAGGCAGAAGTTGGGTTAGGTTAAGGCAGAAGTTGGGTTAGGTTAAGGCAGAAGTTGGGTTAGGTTAAGGCAGAAGTTGGGTTAGGTTAAGGCAGAAGTTGGGTTAGGTTAAGGCAGAAGTTGGGTTAGGTTAAGGCAGAAGTTGGGTTAAGGGATGGTGTGTGTGGGGGGGGGGGTGGGGTGGCGAGGTTCGTTGATAGTGATGGTAGTAAGTGGACGCCTGAGGCACTATCAGATATGTCACGTCAGTTGCACTTGTGGCTCATGGCAGGTGGCGCGCCCGTTCTGTGTTTGTGGCAAAGGAGTGGCACACCTGTGTCTTTCATTCCTGCCATTGTTTATGTGCTGTGAGATGCGGCAGTGTGGTGCTGTTGGGTGCACCCCTGTGTAGGACATGTGTGGGTGTTGGTGGCGTATCTGAGCAATGGTGGTTGTAGGAAGAGTGGGATATTCAGTTTTCTGGTTCGACGTCCCGGTCTGGTTATCATAGTGTGGATGGTGTACTGTGGCCGAGAGGATGCACTGGATGTTGTTCCATGCTGGTACTTAGATGTTGTGTCTGCGTCTGTTACAGGCATAGACTAGTGGGTGATGGAGTGTGTGGGTGACGTGTGGTTGACATTGTGTGCACAGACGTTCAGCATGTATAGGGACAGTTGTATGTGTTATCTATATTCCGATGACTGCGCGTATTACTAAGCACCGCCGTGTATAAGCTTAATGTATGTATAGTCAATGCCTGTTCTATCTCTGTACAGTAGTAGCGGTGCGACTGCACTAGCTAGCTACACCTCGCGGCATCGTCCCCCGGTGTATGGCATATGATTATAAACATTCTGTCTATTAGTCAAAACCGGTGGTGTGACTACGTCACATGTTTGAGGTGGGGGGACGCAACACCGTGCCGGTGGGTCAGGGCTGCGAAACACTTTCCCCACACTGGGGGCTCGGACCCTCATTACTCGTCCCAGTAATATATTGCGGAGCGCACATAGCCATTGCCCAGAGTCTTTGCGACTGCGAGTGCAACGCCCACGGGGACCGACGTGGATGGGGCGGCCCATAGCTGATCGCTCAGCATCGGAATCCGTACAGTGAGCGACGCGGTCGCGCACAGACTTAGAGCACGTTTAGGGACAGCGGGAATGTCGAATATTGGATAAAACTCTTCATGAAACGCAAGATATAGGTGTGGATTGCAACTTACGAGTGCGGGAAACGTCCGCCGTTCATCCGCTGGACTTGCGATTTTGGTGGGTGGGGTGGGGCACGTACGGGTGCGGGTGGCGTGATTGTCGGTCGACGACTTCGTGGTGGACAGAGGATGCCGTCTTTGTGGGTGGCGTCGGACAATGTGTACTGTGCGCCCAGCGATGTCGTATTCAGCTTGGCGTCTCATAGATGGCGGTATCGCCGTTGCAGGAGGCCTAGATGGCGTTATTGTTTGTGGTGCGCTCGACATGGTGGATGTAGTGTTGCCAGATTCGCGTAGATGGCTGTATTGCATGTGGTTTCGTCGTATTTTCATAGGTGGCGATGCTGTGTGGTTGGCGTTGTTGCGTTCACTTCCTGTAGATGGAGGTGTCGTATCTGGGCTGCATGTCAATGTAGTGTCGTC
>NC_064620.1:306624019-306626519 GCF_023898315.1 Schistocerca nitens
TCTGTTTGCATGTATTAGCTCTAGAATTACCACAGTTATCCAAGTAACGTGGGTACGATCTAAGGAACCATAACTGATTTAATGAGCCATTCGCGGTTTCACCTTAATGCGGCTTGTACTGAGACATGCATGGCTTAATCTTTGAGACAAGCATATGACTACTGGCAGGATCAACCAGGGAGCTGCGTCAACTAGAGCTGAGCAGCCGGCCGCCCGGGAGTGTGTCCCGGGGGCCCGCGCGAACACGCAAGCGTCCGCTCAATTATTCTGCAAACAGGAGGAGGCTGGGCTCCCCTGCACGATACACCTCGAAACCCTCTCAGGTCCCGGCGGCGCGCAGCGCCGTCCTAAGTACTTGGTCGGGTTCGAGAGAGGCGCAATCGCCCGGAGATAGGCGAGTAGACGCTTTCAGTGCGACCACCCGTGCTCCCAACTGAGCTTGCCGCTGCCGACAGAGGCCCGGGAGCGTGCTGTCGTGGTGTTGCCGGCGGGAGACAACACGCGGCCACAAACAGTGACCGGGCAGCTCCAACGCCAGCGCCACAGAGGGGCAGAGCCCCACTTGGGTGCCAAAGCGAACTCTCCCAGCACAGCGCACGCGCCAACACATCCGCACAGCTGCGATACAAACCACCTGCGAGAACCGCGGGGGCGACCGAGCAGCAGACGGCGTCGCGGCGCCGAGTGCCGGGCGGCGGCGCATCCTCAACGCACACAGTCCTCAATCGGACCAGCACACTGCAGATGTCCACCGCGCTTCGCACCGGGCCCGGGAGGACCCACTTTGGCCGCACGGCGCCGCGCGCTGGGTGCGCCGGCACGCAGATGCGCCGCCTGCCGCCTCCGTCAGCCGGCGCGCCTGCCACTGGGCGCCCCCACCAGCCGGCTGCCGCGCGTGCGCCCACGCAGCGCGCGGCCAGCACGCCGGGCGCCCCCCCCTCACCGGCCGGGGACGGTCCCACCCAGCCACCGCCGCGTATCGCTTCATACCCACATGCCCACTCACGTTCGTGGGTATGACGGGTGTCGCTGAAGCAACCGGTTAATACCTGTACCGATCGTCGATATCAACGATTCACCTCCAGCGCGAACAACCGCGCAACAACGGATTTCCAGTTCATTTGCGTAACTTGGGCAGCAAACGTAGACATCCATCTACATTTGCGACTTCTACGAGTCTTGCATGCCTGGATGTTGTGTGTCACGACGCACTCCATCAGCATACATACACGCTGCGACGTGTGCACGAAAGAACACGTGGAAGGTGGCCAGCGTACGTATGCGAATGCCATTGCACAGCTGCGAAGCGCATTCAACACGCGAACTCCTGACCGACGAGCTAGTGGTGACAGGAGGGGAGGGGGGGGGGGGCGGGGGCGATATACGTCCTATTGCAGTACACAATACAGTGGATAGCGGGACCATGTGGAAAGTAAGCAACACTCGCAAGATGTGAGGGTACGCACCGTAAAATGAATCAATACGCAGAACACCACAGTGTGCGCGAAGTGAACTATGTTGAGATGGTTGCAATTAGGCAACGCTACACGAATTCCTAGATTCATATAACTAACAATTACAGGGCAGGTTAAGGCGCAACGTGGGTTAGGTTAAGGCGCAACTTGGGTTAGGTTAGGGCGCAACGTGGGTTAGGTTAGGGCGCAACGTGGGTTAGGTTAGGGCGCAACGTGGGTTAGGTTAGGGCGCAACGTGGGTTAGGTTAGGGCGCAACTTGGGTTAGGTGAGGGCGCAACGTAGGTTAGGTTAGGGCGCAACGTGGGTTAGGTTAGGGCGCAACGTGGGTTAGGTTAGGGCGCAACGTGGGTTAGGTTAGGGCGCAACGTGGGTTAGGTTAGGGCGCAACGTGGGTTAGGTTAGGGCGCAACGTGGGTTAGGTTTGGGCGCAACGTGGGTTAGGTTAGGGCGCAACGTGGGTTAGGTTAGGGCGCAACGTGGGTTAGGTTAGGGCCCAACGTAGGTTAGGTTAGGGCGCAACGTAGGTTAGGTTAGGGCGCAACGTAGGTTAGGTTAGGGCGCAACGTAGGTTAGGTTAGGGCGCAACGTAGGTTAGGTTAGGGCGCAACGTGGGTTAGGTTAGGGCGCAACGTGGGTTAGGTTAAGGCGCAACGTGGGTTAGGTTAAGGCGCAACGTGGGTTAGGTTAGGGCGCAACTTGGGTTAGGTTAAGGCGCAACTTGGGTTAGGTTAAGGCGCAACTTGGGTTAGGTTAAGGCGCAACTTGGGTTAGGTTAAGGCGCAACTTGGGTTAGGTTAAGGCGCAACTTGGGTTAGGTTAAGGCGCAACTTGGGTTAGGTTAAGGCGCAACTTGGGTTAGGTTAAGGCGCAACTTGGGTTAGGTTAAGGCAGAAGTTGGGTTAGGTTAAGGCAGAAGTTGGGTTAGGTTAAGGCAGAAGTTGGGTTAGGTTAAGGCAGAAGTTGGGTTAGGTTAAGGCAGAAGTTGGGTTAGGTTAAGGCAGAAGTTGGGTTAGGTTAAGGCAGA
>NC_064620.1:306636519-306639019 GCF_023898315.1 Schistocerca nitens
CCGCCTGCCGCCTCCGTCAGCCGGCGCGCCTGCCACTGGGCGCCCCCACCAGCCGGCTGCCGCGCGTGCGCCCACGCAGCGCGCGGCCAGCACGCCGGGCGCCCCCCCCTCACCGGCCGGGGACGGTCCCACCCAGCCACCGCCGCGTATCGCTTCATACCCACATGCCCACTCACGTTCGTGGGTATGACGGGTGTCGCTGAAGCAACCGGTTAATACCTGTACCGATCGTCGATATCAACGATTCACCTCCAGCGCGAACAACCGCGCAACAACGGATTTCCAGTTCATTTGCGTAACTTGGGCAGCAAACGTAGACATCCATCTACATTTGCGACTTCTACGAGTCTTGCATGCCTGGATGTTGTGTGTCACGACGCACTCCATCAGCATACATACACGCTGCGACGTGTGCACGAAAGAACACGTGGAAGGTGGCCAGCGTACGTATGCGAATGCCATTGCACAGCTGCGAAGCGCATTCAACACGCGAACTCCTGACCGACGAGCTAGAGGTGACAGGAGGGGAGGGGGGGGGGGCGGGGGCGATATACGTCCTATTGCAGTACACAATACAGTGGATAGCGGGACCATGTGGAAAGTAAGCAACACTCGCAAGATGTGAGGGTACGCACCGTAAAATGAATCAATACGCAGAACACCACAGTGTGCGCGAAGTGAACTATGTTGAGATGGTTGCAATTAGGCAACGCTACACGAATTCCTAGATTCATATAACTAACAATTACAGGGCAGGTTAAGGCGCAACGTGGGTTAGGTTAAGGCGCAACTTGGGTTAGGTTAGGGCGCAACGTGGGTTAGGTTAGGGCGCAACGTGGGTTAGGTTAGGGCGCAACGTGGGTTATGTTAGGGCGCAACGTGGGTTAGGTTAGGGCGCAACGTGGGTTAGGTTAGGGCGCAACTTGGGTTAGGTGAGGGCGCAACGTAGGTTAGGTTAGGGCGCAACGTGGGTTAGGTTAGGGCGCAACGTGGGTTAGGTTAGGGCGCAACGTGGGTTAGGTTAGGGCGCAACGTGGGTTAGGTTAGGGCGCAACGTGGGTTAGGTTAGGGCGCAACGTGGGTTAGGTTTGGGCGCAACGTGGGTTAGGTTAGGGCGCAACGTGGGTTAGGTTAGGGCGCAACGTGGGTTAGGTTAGGGCCCAACGTAGGTTAGGTTAGGGCGCAACGTAGGTTAGGTTAGGGCGCAACGTAGGTTAGGTTAGGGCGCAACGTAGGTTAGGTTAGGGCGCAACGTAGGTTAGGTTAGGGCGCAACGTGGGTTAGGTTAGGGCGCAACGTGGGTTAGGTTAAGGCGCAACGTGGGTTAGGTTAAGGCGCAACGTGGGTTAGGTTAGGGCGCAACTTGGGTTAGGTTAAGGCGCAACTTGGGTTAGGTTAAGGCGCAACTTGGGTTAGGTTAAGGCGCAACTTGGGTTAGGTTAAGGCGCAACTTGGGTTAGGTTAAGGCGCAACTTGGGTTAGGTTAAGGCGCAACTTGGGTTAGGTTAAGGCGCAACTTGGGTTAGGTTAAGGCGCAACTTGGGTTAGGTTAAGGCAGAAGTTGGGTTAGGTTAAGGCAGAAGTTGGGTTAGGTTAAGGCAGAAGTTGGGTTAGGTTAAGGCAGAAGTTGGGTTAGGTTAAGGCAGAAGTTGGGTTAGGTTAAGGCAGAAGTTGGGTTAGGTTAAGGCAGAAGTTGGGTTAGGTTAAGGCAGAAGTTGGGTTAGGTTAAGGCAGAAGTTGGGTTAGGTTAAGGCAGAAGTTGGGTTAGGTTAAGGCAGAAGTTGGGTTAGGTTAAGGCAGAAGTTGGGTTAGGTTAAGGCAGAAGTTGGGTTAGGTTAAGGCAGAAGTTGGGTTAAGGGATGGTGTGTGTGGGGGGGGGGTGGGGTGGCGAGGTTCGTTGATAGTGATGGTAGTAAGTGGACGCCTGAGGCACTATCAGATATGTCACGTCAGTTGCACTTGTGGCTCATGGCAGGTGGCGCGCCCGTTCTGTGTTTGTGGCAAAGGAGTGGCACACCTGTGTCTTTCATTCCTGCCATTGTTTATGTGCTGTGAGATGCGGCAGTGTGGTGCTGTTGGGTGCACCCCTGTGTAGGACATGTGTGGGTGTTGGTGGCGTATCTGAGCAATGGTGGTTGTAGGAAGAGTGGGATATTCAGTTTTCTGGTTCGACGTCCCGGTCTGGTTATCATAGTGTGGATGGTGTACTGTGGCCGAGAGGATGCACTGGATGTTGTTCCATGCTGGTACTTAGATGTTGTGTCTGCGTCTGTTACAGGCATAGACTAGTGGGTGATGGAGTGTGTGGGTGACGTGTGGTTGACATTGTGTGCACAGACGTTCAGCATGTATAGGGACAGTTGTATGTGTTATCTATATTCCGATGACTGCGCGTATTACTAAGCACCGCCGTGTATAAGCTTAATGTATGTATAGTCAATGCCTGTTCTATCTCTGTACAGTAGTAGCGGTGCGACTGCACTAGCTAGCTACACCTCGC
>NC_064620.1:306646519-306651519 GCF_023898315.1 Schistocerca nitens
TCTAACGTCGCAATACGAATGCCCCCGCCTGTCCCTATTAATCATTACCTCGGGTTCCGAAAACCAACAAAATAGAACCGAGGTCCTATTCCATTATTCCATGCACACAGTATTCAGGCGGGCTTGCCTGCTTTAAGCACTCTAATTTGTTCAAAGTAAACGTGCCGGCCCACCGAGACACTCAATAAAGAGCACCCTGGTAGGATTTCAACGGGGTCCGCCTCGGGACGCACGAGCACGCACGAGGCGGTCGCACGCCTTCGGCTCGCCCCACCGGCAGGACGTCCCACGATACATGCCAGTTAAACACCGACGGGCGGTGAACCAACAGCGTGGGACACAAATCCAACTACGAGCTTTTTAACCGCAACAACTTTAATATACGCTATTGGAGCTGGAATTACCGCGGCTGCTGGCACCAGACTTGCCCTCCAATAGATACTCGTTAAAGGATTTAAAGTGTACTCATTCCGATTACGGGGCCTCGGATGAGTCCCGTATCGTTATTTTTCGTCACTACCTCCCCGTGCCGGGAGTGGGTAATTTGCGCGCCTGCTGCCTTCCTTGGATGTGGTAGCCGTTTCTCAGGCTCCCTCTCCGGAATCGAACCCTGATTCCCCGTTACCCGTTACAACCATGGTAGGCGCAGAACCTACCATCGACAGTTGATAAGGCAGACATTTGAAAGATGCGTCGCCGGTACGAAGACCGTGCGATCAGCCCAAAGTTATTCAGAGTCACCAAGGCAAACGGACCGGACGAGCCGACCGATTGGTTTTGATCTAATAAAAGCGTCCCTTCCATCTCTGGTCGGGACTCTGTTTGCATGTATTAGCTCTAGAATTACCACAGTTATCCAAGTAACGTGGGTACGATCTAAGGAACCATAACTGATTTAATGAGCCATTCGCGGTTTCACCTTAATGCGGCTTGTACTGAGACATGCATGGCTTAATCTTTGAGACAAGCATATGACTACTGGCAGGATCAACCAGGGAGCTGCGTCAACTAGAGCTGAGCAGCCGGCCGCCCGGGAGTGTGTCCCGGGGGCCCGCGCGAACACGCAAGCGTCCGCTCAATTATTCTGCAAACAGGAGGAGGCTGGGCTCCCCTGCACGATACACCTCGAAACCCTCTCAGGTCCCGGCGGCGCGCAGCGCCGTCCTAAGTACTTGGTCGGGTTCGAGAGAGGCGCAATCGCCCGGAGATAGGCGAGTAGACGCTTTCAGTGCGACCACCCGTGCTCCCAACTGAGCTTGCCGCTGCCGACAGAGGCCCGGGAGCGTGCTGTCGTGGTGTTGCCGGCGGGAGACAACACGCGGCCACAAACAGTGACCGGGCAGCTCCAACGCCAGCGCCACAGAGGGGCAGAGCCCCACTTGGGTGCCAAAGCGAACTCTCCCAGCACAGCGCACGCGCCAACACATCCGCACAGCTGCGATACAAACCACCTGCGAGAACCGCGGGGGCGACCGAGCAGCAGACGGCGTCGCGGCGCCGAGTGCCGGGCGGCGGCGCATCCTCAACGCACACAGTCCTCAATCGGACCAGCACACTGCAGATGTCCACCGCGCTTCGCACCGGGCCCGGGAGGACCCACTTTGGCCGCACGGCGCCGCGCGCTGGGTGCGCCGGCACGCAGATGCGCCGCCTGCCGCCTCCGTCAGCCGGCGCGCCTGCCACTGGGCGCCCCCACCAGCCGGCTGCCGCGCGTGCGCCCACGCAGCGCGCGGCCAGCACGCCGGGCGCCCCCCCCTCACCGGCCGGGGACGGTCCCACCCAGCCACCGCCGCGTATCGCTTCATACCCACATGCCCACTCACGTTCGTGGGTATGACGGGTGTCGCTGAAGCAACCGGTTAATACCTGTACCGATCGTCGATATCAACGATTCACCTCCAGCGCGAACAACCGCGCAACAACGGATTTCCAGTTCATTTGCGTAACTTGGGCAGCAAACGTAGACATCCATCTACATTTGCGACTTCTACGAGTCTTGCATGCCTGGATGTTGTGTGTCACGACGCACTCCATCAGCATACATACACGCTGCGACGTGTGCACGAAAGAACACGTGGAAGGTGGCCAGCGTACGTATGCGAATGCCATTGCACAGCTGCGAAGCGCATTCAACACGCGAACTCCTGACCGACGAGCTAGAGGTGACAGGAGGGGAGGGGGGGGGGGCGGGGGCGATATACGTCCTATTGCAGTACACAATACAGTGGATAGCGGGACCATGTGGAAAGTAAGCAACACTCGCAAGATGTGAGGGTACGCACCGTAAAATGAATCAATACGCAGAACACCACAGTGTGCGCGAAGTGAACTATGTTGAGATGGTTGCAATTAGGCAACGCTACACGAATTCCTAGATTCATATAACTAACAATTACAGGGCAGGTTAAGGCGCAACGTGGGTTAGGTTAAGGCGCAACTTGGGTTAGGTTAGGGCGCAACGTGGGTTAGGTTAGGGCGCAACGTGGGTTAGGTTAGGGCGCAACGTGGGTTAGGTTAGGGCGCAACGTGGGTTAGGTTAGGGCGCAACGTGGGTTAGGTTAGGGCGCAACTTGGGTTAGGTGAGGGCGCAACGTAGGTTAGGTTAGGGCGCAACGTGGGTTAGGTTAGGGCGCAACGTGGGTTAGGTTAGGGCGCAACGTGGGTTAGGTTAGGGCGCAACGTGGGTTAGGTTAGGGCGCAACGTGGGTTAGGTTAGGGCGCAACGTGGGTTAGGTTTGGGCGCAACGTGGGTTAGGTTAGGGCGCAACGTGGGTTAGGTTAGGGCGCAACGTGGGTTAGGTTAGGGCCCAACGTAGGTTAGGTTAGGGCGCAACGTAGGTTAGGTTAGGGCGCAACGTAGGTTAGGTTAGGGCGCAACGTAGGTTAGGTTAGGGCGCAACGTAGGTTAGGTTAGGGCGCAACGTGGGTTAGGTTAGGGCGCAACGTGGGTTAGGTTAAGGCGCAACGTGGGTTAGGTTAAGGCGCAACGTGGGTTAGGTTAGGGCGCAACTTGGGTTAGGTTAAGGCGCAACTTGGGTTAGGTTAAGGCGCAACTTGGGTTAGGTTAAGGCGCAACTTGGGTTAGGTTAAGGCGCAACTTGGGTTAGGTTAAGGCGCAACTTGGGTTAGGTTAAGGCGCAACTTGGGTTAGGTTAAGGCGCAACTTGGGTTAGGTTAAGGCGCAACTTGGGTTAGGTTAAGGCAGAAGTTGGGTTAGGTTAAGGCAGAAGTTGGGTTAGGTTAAGGCAGAAGTTGGGTTAGGTTAAGGCAGAAGTTGGGTTAGGTTAAGGCAGAAGTTGGGTTAGGTTAAGGCAGAAGTTGGGTTAGGTTAAGGCAGAAGTTGGGTTAGGTTAAGGCAGAAGTTGGGTTAGGTTAAGGCAGAAGTTGGGTTAGGTTAAGGCAGAAGTTGGGTTAGGTTAAGGCAGAAGTTGGGTTAGGTTAAGGCAGAAGTTGGGTTAGGTTAAGGCAGAAGTTGGGTTAGGTTAAGGCAGAAGTTGGGTTAGGTTAAGGCAGAAGTTGGGTTAGGTTAAGGCAGAAGTTGGGTTAAGGGATGGTGTGTGTGGGGGGGGGGGTGGGGTGGCGAGGTTCGTTGATAGTGATGGTAGTAAGTGGACGCCTGAGGCACTATCAGATATGTCACGTCAGTTGCACTTGTGGCTCATGGCAGGTGGCGCGCCCGTTCTGTGTTTGTGGCAAAGGAGTGGCACACCTGTGTCTTTCATTCCTGCCATTGTTTATGTGCTGTGAGATGCGGCAGTGTGGTGCTGTTGGGTGCACCCCTGTGTAGGACATGTGTGGGTGTTGGTGGCGTATCTGAGCAATGGTGGTTGTAGGAAGAGTGGGATATTCAGTTTTCTGGTTCGACGTCCCGGTCTGGTTATCATAGTGTGGATGGTGTACTGTGGCCGAGAGGATGCACTGGATGTTGTTCCATGCTGGTACTTAGATGTTGTGTCTGCGTCTGTTACAGGCATAGACTAGTGGGTGATGGAGTGTGTGGGTGACGTGTGGTTGACATTGTGTGCACAGACGTTCAGCATGTATAGGGACAGTTGTATGTGTTATCTATATTCCGATGACTGCGCGTATTACTAAGCACCGCCGTGTATAAGCTTAATGTATGTATAGTCAATGCCTGTTCTATCTCTGTACAGTAGTAGCGGTGCGACTGCACTAGCTAGCTACACCTCGCGGCATCGTCCCCCGGTGTATGGCATATGATTATAAACATTCTGTCTATTAGTCAAAACCGGTGGTGTGACTACGTCACATGTTTGAGGTGGGGGGACGCAACACCGTGCCGGTGGGTCAGGGCTGCGAAACACTTTCCCCACACTGGGGGCTCGGACCCTCATTACTCGTCCCAGTAATATATTGCGGAGCGCACATAGCCATTGCCCAGAGTCTTTGCGACTGCGAGTGCAACGCCCACGGGGACCGACGTGGATGGGGCGGCCCATAGCTGATCGCTCAGCATCGGAATCCGTACAGTGAGCGACGCGGTCGCGCACAGACTTAGAGCACGTTTAGGGACAGCGGGAATGTCGAATATTGGATAAAACTCTTCATGAAACGCAAGATATAGGTGTGGATTGCAACTTACGAGTGCGGGAAACGTCCGCCGTTCATCCGCTGGACTTGCGATTTTGGTGGGTGGGGTGGGGCACGTACGGGTGCGGGTGGCGTGATTGTCGGTCGACGACTTCGTGGTGGACAGAGGATGCCATCTTTGTGGGTGGCGTCGGACAATGTGTACTGTGCGCCCAGCGATGTCGTATTCAGCTTGGCGTCTCATAGATGGCGGTATCGCCGTTGCAGGAGGCCTAGATGGCGTTATTGTTTGTGGTGCGCTCGACATGGTGGATGTAGTGTTGCCAGATTCGCGTAGATGGCTGTATTGCATGTGGTTTCGTCGTATTTTCATAGGGTGGCGATGCTGTGTGGTTGGCGTTGTTGCGTTCACTTCCTGTAGATGGAGGTGTCGTATCTGGGCTGCATGT
>NC_064620.1:306659019-306661519 GCF_023898315.1 Schistocerca nitens
TTCCATCTCTGGTCGGGACTCTGTTTGCATGTATTAGCTCTAGAATTACCACAGTTATCCAAGTAACGTGGGTACGATCTAAGGAACCATAACTGATTTAATGAGCCATTCGCGGTTTCACCTTAATGCGGCTTGTACTGAGACATGCATGGCTTAATCTTTGAGACAAGCATATGACTACTGGCAGGATCAACCAGGGAGCTGCGTCAACTAGAGCTGAGCAGCCGGCCGCCCGGGAGTGTGTCCCGGGGGCCCGCGCGAACACGCAAGCGTCCGCTCAATTATTCTGCAAACAGGAGGAGGCTGGGCTCCCCTGCACGATACACCTCGAAACCCTCTCAGGTCCCGGCGGCGCGCAGCGCCGTCCTAAGTACTTGGTCGGGTTCGAGAGAGGCGCAATCGCCCGGAGATAGGCGAGTAGACGCTTTCAGTGCGACCACCCGTGCTCCCAACTGAGCTTGCCGCTGCCGACAGAGGCCCGGGAGCGTGCTGTCGTGGTGTTGCCGGCGGGAGACAACACGCGGCCACAAACAGTGACCGGGCAGCTCCAACGCCAGCGCCAACAGAGGGGCAGAGCCCCACTTGGGTGCCAAAGCGAACTCTCCCAGCACAGCGCACGCGCCAACACATCCGCACAGCTGCGATACAAACCACCTGCGAGAACCGCGGGGGCGACCGAGCAGCAGACGGCGTCGCGGCGCCGAGTGCCGGGCGGCGGCGCATCCTCAACGCACACAGTCCTCAATCGGACCAGCACACTGCAGATGTCCACCGCGCTTCGCACCGGGCCCGGGAGGACCCACTTTGGCCGCACGGCGCCGCGCGCTGGGTGCGCCGGCACGCAGATGCGCCGCCTGCCGCCTCCGTCAGCCGGCGCGCCTGCCACTGGGCGCCCCCACCAGCCGGCTGCCGCGCGTGCGCCCACGCAGCGCGCGGCCAGCACGCCGGGCGCCCCCCCCTCACCGGCCGGGGACGGTCCCACCCAGCCACCGCCGCGTATCGCTTCATACCCACATGCCCACTCACGTTCGTGGGTATGACGGGTGTCGCTGAAGCAACCGGTTAATACCTGTACCGATCGTCGATATCAACGATTCACCTCCAGCGCGAACAACCGCGCAACAACGGATTTCCAGTTCATTTGCGTAACTTGGGCAGCAAACGTAGACATCCATCTACATTTGCGACTTCTACGAGTCTTGCATGCCTGGATGTTGTGTGTCACGACGCACTCCATCAGCATACATACACGCTGCGACGTGTGCACGAAAGAACACGTGGAAGGTGGCCAGCGTACGTATGCGAATGCCATTGCACAGCTGCGAAGCGCATTCAACACGCGAACTCCTGACCGACGAGCTAGAGGTGACAGGAGGGGAGGGGGGGGGGGCGGGGGCGATATACGTCCTATTGCAGTACACAATACAGTGGATAGCGGGACCATGTGGAAAGTAAGCAACACTCGCAAGATGTGAGGGTACGCACCGTAAAATGAATCAATACGCAGAACACCACAGTGTGCGCGAAGTGAACTATGTTGAGATGGTTGCAATTAGGCAACGCTACACGAATTCCTAGATTCATATAACTAACAATTACAGGGCAGGTTAAGGCGCAACGTGGGTTAGGTTAAGGCGCAACTTGGGTTAGGTTAGGGCGCAACGTGGGTTAGGTTAGGGCGCAACGTGGGTTAGGTTAGGGCGCAACGTGGGTTAGGTTAGGGCGCAACGTGGGTTAGGTTAGGGCGCAACGTGGGTTAGGTTAGGGCGCAACTTGGGTTAGGTGAGGGCGCAACGTAGGTTAGGTTAGGGCGCAACGTGGGTTAGGTTAGGGCGCAACGTGGGTTAGGTTAGGGCGCAACGTGGGTTAGGTTAGGGCGCAACGTGGGTTAGGTTAGGGCGCAACGTGGGTTAGGTTAGGGCGCAACGTGGGTTAGGTTTGGGCGCAACGTGGGTTAGGTTAGGGCGCAACGTGGGTTAGGTTAGGGCGCAACGTGGGTTAGGTTAGGGCCCAACGTAGGTTAGGTTAGGGCGCAACGTAGGTTAGGTTAGGGCGCAACGTAGGTTAGGTTAGGGCGCAACGTAGGTTAGGTTAGGGCGCAACGTAGGTTAGGTTAGGGCGCAACGTGGGTTAGGTTAGGGCGCAACGTGGGTTAGGTTAAGGCGCAACGTGGGTTAGGTTAAGGCGCAACGTGGGTTAGGTTAGGGCGCAACTTGGGTTAGGTTAAGGCGCAACTTGGGTTAGGTTAAGGCGCAACTTGGGTTAGGTTAAGGCGCAACTTGGGTTAGGTTAAGGCGCAACTTGGGTTAGGTTAAGGCGCAACTTGGGTTAGGTTAAGGCGCAACTTGGGTTAGGTTAAGGCGCAACTTGGGTTAGGTTAAGGCGCAACTTGGGTTAGGTTAAGGCAGAAGTTGGGTTAGGTTAAGGCAGAAGTTGGGTTAGGTTAAGGCAGAAGTTGGGTTAGGTTAAGGCAGAAGTTGGGTTAGGTTAAGGCAGAAGT
>NC_064620.1:306671519-306674019 GCF_023898315.1 Schistocerca nitens
GCGCGCTGGGTGCGCCGGCACGCAGATGCGCCGCCTGCCGCCTCCGTCAGCCGGCGCGCCTGCCACTGGGCGCCCCCACCAGCCGGCTGCCGCGCGTGCGCCCACGCAGCGCGCGGCCAGCACGCCGGGCGCCCCCCCCTCACCGGCCGGGGACGGTCCCACCCAGCCACCGCCGCGTATCGCTTCATACCCACATGCCCACTCACGTTCGTGGGTATGACGGGTGTCGCTGAAGCAACCGGTTAATACCTGTACCGATCGTCGATATCAACGATTCACCTCCAGCGCGAACAACCGCGCAACAACGGATTTCCAGTTCATTTGCGTAACTTGGGCAGCAAACGTAGACATCCATCTACATTTGCGACTTCTACGAGTCTTGCATGCCTGGATGTTGTGTGTCACGACGCACTCCATCAGCATACATACACGCTGCGACGTGTGCACGAAAGAACACGTGGAAGGTGGCCAGCGTACGTATGCGAATGCCATTGCACAGCTGCGAAGCGCATTCAACACGCGAACTCCTGACCGACGAGCTAGAGGTGACAGGAGGGGAGGGGGGGGGGGCGGGGGCGATATACGTCCTATTGCAGTACACAATACAGTGGATAGCGGGACCATGTGGAAAGTAAGCAACACTCGCAAGATGTGAGGGTACGCACCGTAAAATGAATCAATACGCAGAACACCACAGTGTGCGCGAAGTGAACTATGTTGAGATGGTTGCAATTAGGCAACGCTACACGAATTCCTAGATTCATATAACTAACAATTACAGGGCAGGTTAAGGCGCAACGTGGGTTAGGTTAAGGCGCAACTTGGGTTAGGTTAGGGCGCAACGTGGGTTAGGTTAGGGCGCAACGTGGGTTAGGTTAGGGCGCAACGTGGGTTAGGTTAGGGCGCAACGTGGGTTAGGTTAGGGCGCAACGTGGGTTAGGTTAGGGCGCAACTTGGGTTAGGTGAGGGCGCAACGTAGGTTAGGTTAGGGCGCAACGTGGGTTAGGTTAGGGCGCAACGTGGGTTAGGTTAGGGCGCAACGTGGGTTAGGTTAGGGCGCAACGTGGGTTAGGTTAGGGCGCAACGTGGGTTAGGTTAGGGCGCAACGTGGGTTAGGTTTGGGCGCAACGTGGGTTAGGTTAGGGCGCAACGTGGGTTAGGTTAGGGCGCAACGTGGGTTAGGTTAGGGCCCAACGTAGGTTAGGTTAGGGCGCAACGTAGGTTAGGTTAGGGCGCAACGTAGGTTAGGTTAGGGCGCAACGTAGGTTAGGTTAGGGCGCAACGTAGGTTAGGTTAGGGCGCAACGTGGGTTAGGTTAGGGCGCAACGTGGGTTAGGTTAAGGCGCAACGTGGGTTAGGTTAAGGCGCAACGTGGGTTAGGTTAGGGCGCAACTTGGGTTAGGTTAAGGCGCAACTTGGGTTAGGTTAAGGCGCAACTTGGGTTAGGTTAAGGCGCAACTTGGGTTAGGTTAAGGCGCAACTTGGGTTAGGTTAAGGCGCAACTTGGGTTAGGTTAAGGCGCAACTTGGGTTAGGTTAAGGCGCAACTTGGGTTAGGTTAAGGCAGAAGTTGGGTTAGGTTAAGGCAGAAGTTGGGTTAGGTTAAGGCAGAAGTTGGGTTAGGTTAAGGCAGAAGTTGGGTTAGGTTAAGGCAGAAGTTGGGTTAGGTTAAGGCAGAAGTTGGGTTAGGTTAAGGCAGAAGTTGGGTTAGGTTAAGGCAGAAGTTGGGTTAGGTTAAGGCAGAAGTTGGGTTAGGTTAAGGCAGAAGTTGGGTTAGGTTAAGGCAGAAGTTGGGTTAGGTTAAGGCAGAAGTTGGGTTAGGTTAAGGCAGAAGTTGGGTTAGGTTAAGGCAGAAGTTGGGTTAGGTTAAGGCAGAAGTTGGGTTAGGTTAAGGCAGAAGTTGGGTTAGGTTAAGGCAGAAGTTGGGTTAAGGGATGGTGTGTGTGGGGGGGGGGTGGGGTGGCGAGGTTCGTTGATAGTGATGGTAGTAAGTGGACGCCTGAGGCACTATCAGATATGTCACGTCAGTTGCACTTGTGGCTCATGGCAGGTGGCGCGCCCGTTCTGTGTTTGTGGCAAAGGAGTGGCACACCTGTGTCTTTCATTCCTGCCATTGTTTATGTGCTGTGAGATGCGGCAGTGTGGTGCTGTTGGGTGCACCCCTGTGTAGGACATGTGTGGGTGTTGGTGGCGTATCTGAGCAATGGTGGTTGTAGGAAGAGTGGGATATTCAGTTTTCTGGTTCGACGTCCCGGTCTGGTTATCATAGTGTGGATGGTGTACTGTGGCCGAGAGGATGCACTGGATGTTGTTCCATGCTGGTACTTAGATGTTGTGTCTGCGTCTGTTACAGGCATAGACTAGTGGGTGATGGAGTGTGTGGGTGACGTGTGGTTGACATTGTGTGCACAGACGTTCAGCATGTATAGGGACAGTTGTATGTGTTATCTATATTCCGATGACTGCGCGTATTACTAAGCACCGCCGTGTATAAGCTTAAT
>NC_064620.1:306684019-306686519 GCF_023898315.1 Schistocerca nitens
GCAACGTGGGTTAGGTTAAGGCGCAACTTGGGTTAGGTTAGGGCGCAACGTGGGTTAGGTTAGGGCGCAACGTGGGTTAGGTTAGGGCGCAACGTGGGTTAGGTTAGGGCGCAACGTGGGTTAGGTTAGGGCGCAACGTGGGTTAGGTTAGGGCGCAACTTGGGTTAGGTGAGGGCGCAACGTAGGTTAGGTTAGGGCGCAACGTGGGTTAGGTTAGGGCGCAACGTGGGTTAGGTTAGGGCGCAACGTGGGTTAGGTTAGGGCGCAACGTGGGTTAGGTTAGGGCGCAACGTGGGTTAGGTTAGGGCGCAACGTGGGTTAGGTTTGGGCGCAACGTGGGTTAGGTTAGGGCGCAACGTGGGTTAGGTTAGGGCGCAACGTGGGTTAGGTTAGGGCCCAACGTAGGTTAGGTTAGGGCGCAACGTAGGTTAGGTTAGGGCGCAACGTAGGTTAGGTTAGGGCGCAACGTAGGTTAGGTTAGGGCGCAACGTGGGTTAGGTTAGGGCGCAACGTGGGTTAGGTTAAGGCGCAACGTGGGTTAGGTTAAGGCGCAACGTGGGTTAGGTTAGGGCGCAACTTGGGTTAGGTTAAGGCGCAACTTGGGTTAGGTTAAGGCGCAACTTGGGTTAGGTTAAGGCGCAACTTGGGTTAGGTTAAGGCGCAACTTGGGTTAGGTTAAGGCGCAACTTGGGTTAGGTTAAGGCGCAACTTGGGTTAGGTTAAGGCGCAACTTGGGTTAGGTTAAGGCAGAAGTTGGGTTAGGTTAAGGCAGAAGTTGGGTTAGGTTAAGGCAGAAGTTGGGTTAGGTTAAGGCAGAAGTTGGGTTAGGTTAAGGCAGAAGTTGGGTTAGGTTAAGGCAGAAGTTGGGTTAGGTTAAGGCAGAAGTTGGGTTAGGTTAAGGCAGAAGTTGGGTTAGGTTAAGGCAGAAGTTGGGTTAGGTTAAGGCAGAAGTTGGGTTAGGTTAAGGCAGAAGTTGGGTTAGGTTAAGGCAGAAGTTGGGTTAGGTTAAGGCAGAAGTTGGGTTAGGTTAAGGCAGAAGTTGGGTTAGGTTAAGGCAGAAGTTGGGTTAGGTTAAGGCAGAAGTTGGGTTAGGTTAAGGCAGAAGTTGGGTTAAGGGATGGTGTGTGTGGGGGGGGGGGTGGGGTGGCGAGGTTCGTTGATAGTGATGGTAGTAAGTGGACGCCTGAGGCACTATCAGATATGTCACGTCAGTTGCACTTGTGGCTCATGGCAGGTGGCGCGCCCGTTCTGTGTTTGTGGCAAAGGAGTGGCACACCTGTGTCTTTCATTCCTGCCATTGTTTATGTGCTGTGAGATGCGGCAGTGTGGTGCTGTTGGGTGCACCCCTGTGTAGGACATGTGTGGGTGTTGGTGGCGTATCTGAGCAATGGTGGTTGTAGGAAGAGTGGGATATTCAGTTTTCTGGTTCGACGTCCCGGTCTGGTTATCATAGTGTGGATGGTGTACTGTGGCCGAGAGGATGCACTGGATGTTGTTCCATGCTGGTACTTAGATGTTGTGTCTGCGTCTGTTACAGGCATAGACTAGTGGGTGATGGAGTGTGTGGGTGATGTGTGGTTGACATTGTGTGCACAGACGTTCAGCATGTATAGGGACAGTTGTATGTGTTATCTATATTCCGATGACTGCGCGTATTACTAAGCACCGCCGTGTATAAGCTTAATGTATGTATAGTCAATGCCTGTTCTATCTCTGTACAGTAGTAGCGGTGCGACTGCACTAGCTAGCTACACCTCGCGGCATCGTCCCCCGGTGTATGGCATATGATTATAAACATTCTGTCTATTAGTCAAAACCGGTGGTGTGACTACGTCACATGTTTGAGGTGGGGGGACGCAACACCGTGCCGGTGGGTCAGGGCTGCGAAACACTTTCCCCACACTGGGGGCTCGGACCCTCATTACTCGTCCCAGTAATATATTGCGGAGCGCACATAGCCATTGCCCAGAGTCTTTGCGACTGCGAGTGCAACGCCCACGGGGACCGACGTGGATGGGGCGGCCCATAGCTGATCGCTCAGCATCGGAATCCGTACAGTGAGCGACGCGGTCGCGCACAGACTTAGAGCACGTTTAGGGACAGCGGGAATGTCGAATATTGGATAAAACTCTTCATGAAACGCAAGATATAGGTGTGGATTGCAACTTACGAGTGCGGGAAACGTCCGCCGTTCATCCGCTGGACTTGCGATTTTGGTGGGTGGGGTGGGGCACGTACGGGTGCGGGTGGCGTGATTGTCGGTCGACGACTTCGTGGTGGACAGAGGATGCCGTCTTTGTGGGTGGCGTCGGACAATGTGTACTGTGCGCCCAGCGATGTCGTATTCAGCTTGGCGTCTCATAGATGGCGGTATCGCCGTTGCAGGAGGCCTAGATGGCGTTATTGTTTGTGGTGCGCTCGACATGGTGGATGTAGTGTTGCCAGATTCGCGTAGATGGCTGTATTGCATGTGGTTTCGTCGTATTTTCATAGGTGGCGA
>NC_064620.1:306694019-306696519 GCF_023898315.1 Schistocerca nitens
CCAAAGTTATTCAGAGTCACCAAGGCAAACGGACCGGACGAGCCGACCGATTGGTTTTGATCTAATAAAAGCGTCCCTTCCATCTCTGGTCGGGACTCTGTTTGCATGTATTAGCTCTAGAATTACCACAGTTATCCAAGTAACGTGGGTACGATCTAAGGAACCATAACTGATTTAATGAGCCATTCGCGGTTTCACCTTAATGCGGCTTGTACTGAGACATGCATGGCTTAATCTTTGAGACAAGCATATGACTACTGGCAGGATCAACCAGGGAGCTGCGTCAACTAGAGCTGAGCAGCCGGCCGCCCGGGAGTGTGTCCCGGAGGCCCGCGCGAACACGCAAGCGTCCGCTCAATTATTCTGCAAACAGGAGGAGGCTGGGCTCCCCTGCACGATACACCTCGAAACCCTCTCAGGTCCCGGCGGCGCGCAGCGCCGTCCTAAGTACTTGGTCGGGTTCGAGAGAGGCGCAATCGCCCGGAGATAGGCGAGTAGACGCTTTCAGTGCGACCACCCGTGCTCCCAACTGAGCTTGCCGCTGCCGACAGAGGCCCGGGAGCGTGCTGTCGTGGTGTTGCCGGCGGGAGACAACACGCGGCCACAAACAGTGACCGGGCAGCTCCAACGCCAGCGCCACAGAGGGGCAGAGCCCCACTTGGGTGCCAAAGCGAACTCTCCCAGCACAGCGCACGCGCCAACACATCCGCACAGCTGCGATACAAACCACCTGCGAGAACCGCGGGGGCGACCGAGCAGCAGACGGCGTCGCGGCGCCGAGTGCCGGGCGGCGGCGCATCCTCAACGCACACAGTCCTCAATCGGACCAGCACACTGCAGATGTCCACCGCGCTTCGCACCGGGCCCGGGAGGACCCACTTTGGCCGCACGGCGCCGCGCGCTGGGTGCGCCGGCACGCAGATGCGCCGCCTGCCGCGTCCGTCAGCCGGCGCGCCTGCCACTGGGCGCCCCCACCAGCCGGCTGCCGCGCGTGCGCCCACGCAGCGCGCGGCCAGCACGCCGGGCGCCCCCCCCTCACCGGCCGGGGACGGTCCCACCCAGCCACCGCCGCGTATCGCTTCATACCCACATGCCCACTCACGTTCGTGGGTATGACGGGTGTCGCTGAAGCAACCGGTTAATACCTGTACCGATCGTCGATATCAACGATTCACCTCCAGCGCGAACAACCGCGCAACAACGGATTTCCAGTTCATTTGCGTAACTTGGGCAGCAAACGTAGACGTCCATCTACATTTGCGAATTCAATGGGTCTTGCATGCCTGGATGTTATGAGTCACGACACGCCACATCAGTCCACATACATGCTGCGACGTATGCACGACGAGAACACGTGGAAGGTGGCCCGCGTACGTATGCCGATGCCATTGCACAGCTGCGAAGCTCATTGAACACGCAAACTCCTGACTGACGAACTAGAGGCGACAGGGGAGGGGGGGGGGGGGGGGGGGGGGCGATATACGTCTTATAGCAGTACACATTACAGTGGATAGCGGGACCATGTGGAACGTACGCAACACTCGCTAGATGTTGTGAGGGTAGGCACCGTAACATGATTCAATACGCAGGACACCAGAGTGTGCGCGCAGCGAACTATGTTGAGAGGGTTGCGATTAGGCAACGCTACACGAATTTCTAGATTCATATAACAAACAATTACGTGGGTTAGGTTAGGGCGCAACGTGGGTTAGGTTAGGGCCCAACTTAGGTTAGGTTAGGGCCCAACTTAGGTTAGGTTAGGGCCCAACTTAGGTTAGGTTAGGGCCCAACTTAGGTTAGGTTAGGGCCCAACTTAGGTTAGGTTAGGGCCCAACTTAGGTTAGGTTAGGGCCCAACTTAGGTTAGGTTAGGGCCCAACTTAGGTTAGGTTAGGGCCCAACTTAGGTTAGGTTAGGGCCCAACTTAGGTTAGGTTAGGGCCCAACTTAGGTTAGGTTAGGGCCCAACTTAGGTTAGGTTAGGGCCCAACTTAGGTTAGGTTAGGGCCCAACTTAGGTTAGGTTAGGGCCCAACTTAGGTTAGGTTAGGGCCCAACTTAGGTTAGGTTAGGGCCCAACTTAGGTTAGGTTAAGCCCCAACTTAGGTTAGGTTAAGCCCCAACTTAGGTTAGGTTAAGCCCCAACTTAGGTTAGGTTAAGCCCCAACTTAGGTTAGGTTAAGCCCCAACTTAGGTTAGGTTAAGCCCCAACTTAGGTTAGGTTAAGCCCCAACTTAGGTTAGGTTAAGCCCCAACTTAGGTTAGGTTAAGCCCCAACTTAGGTTAGGTTAAGGCGCAACATAGGTTAGGTTAAGGCGCAACATAGGTTAGGTTAAGGCGCAACATAGGTTAGGTTAAGGCGCAACATAGGTTAGGTTAAGGCGCAACATAGGTTAGGTTAAGGCGCAACATAGGTTAGGTTAAGGCGCAACATAGGTTAGGTTAAGGCGCAACATAGGTTAGGTTAAGGCGCAACATAGGTTAGGTTAAGGCGCAACATAGG
>NC_064620.1:306706519-306709019 GCF_023898315.1 Schistocerca nitens
CGCCTGCCGCCTCCGTCAGCCGGCGCGCCTGCCACTGGGCGCCCCCACCAGCCGGCTGCCGCGCGTGCGCCCACGCAGCGCGCGGCCAGCACGCCGGGCGCCCCCCCCTCACCGGCCGGGGACGGTCCCACCCAGCCACCGCCGCGTATCGCTTCATACCCACATGCCCACTCACGTTCGTGGGTATGACGGGTGTCGCTGAAGCAACCGGTTAATACCTGTACCGATCGTCGATATCAACGATTCACCTCCAGCGCGAACAACCGCGCAACAACGGATTTCCAGTTCATTTGCGTAACTTGGGCAGCAAACGTAGACATCCATCTACATTTGCGACTTCTACGAGTCTTGCATGCCTGGATGTTGTGTGTCACGACGCACTCCATCAGCATACATACACGCTGCGACGTGTGCACGAAAGAACACGTGGAAGGTGGCCAGCGTACGTATGCGAATGCCATTGCACAGCTGCGAAGCGCATTCAACACGCGAACTCCTGACCGACGAGCTAGAGGTGACAGGAGGGGAGGGGGGGGGGGGGGGCGGGGGCGATATACGTCCTATTGCAGTACACAATACAGTGGATAGCGGGACCATGTGGAAAGTAAGCAACACTCGCAAGATGTGAGGGTACGCACCGTAAAATGAATCAATACGCAGAACACCACAGTGTGCGCGAAGTGAACTATGTTGAGATGGTTGCAATTAGGCAACGCTACACGAATTCCTAGATTCATATAACTAACAATTACAGGGCAGGTTAAGGCGCAACGTGGGTTAGGTTAGGGCGCAACGTGGGTTAGGTTAGGGCGCAACGTGGGTTAGGTTTGGGCGCAACGTGGGTTAGGTTAGGGCGCAACGTGGGTTAGGTTAGGGCGCAACGTGGGTTAGGTTAGGGCCCAACGTAGGTTAGGTTAGGGCGCAACGTAGGTTAGGTTAGGGCGCAACGTAGGTTAGGTTAGGGCGCAACGTAGGTTAGGTTAGGGCGCAACGTAGGTTAGGTTAGGGCGCAACGTAGGTTAGGTTAGGGCGCAACGTAGGTTAGGTTAGGGCGCAACGTAGGTTAGGTTAGGGCGCAACGTGGGTTAGGTTAGGGCGCAACGTGGGTTAGGTTTGGGCGCAACGTGGGTTAGGTTAGGGCGCAACGTGGGTTAGGTTAGGGCGCAACGTGGGTTAGGTTAGGGCCCAACGTAGGTTAGGTTAGGGCGCAACGTAGGTTAGGTTAGGGCGCAACGTAGGTTAGGTTAGGGCGCAACGTAGGTTAGGTTAGGGCGCAACGTAGGTTAGGTTAGGGCGCAACGTAGGTTAGGTTAGGGCGCAACGTGGGTTAGGTTAGGGCGCAACGTGGGTTAGGTTAAGGCGCAACGTGGGTTAGGTTAGGGCGCAACGTGGGTTAGGTTAGGGCGCAACTTGGGTTAGGTTAAGGCGCAACTTGGGTTAGGTTAAGGCGCAACTTGGGTTAGGTTAAGGCGCAACTTGGGTTAGGTTAAGGCGCAACTTGGGTTAGGTTAAGGCGCAACTTGGGTTAGGTTAAGGCGCAACTTGGGTTAGGTTAAGGCGCAACTTGGGTTAGGTTAAGGCGCAACTTGGGTTAGGTTAAGGCGCAACTTGGGTTAGGTTAAGGCAGAAGTTGGGTTAGGTTAAGGCAGAAGTTGGGTTAGGTTAAGGCAGAAGTTGGGTTAGGTTAAGGCAGAAGTTGGGTTAGGTTAAGGCGCAACTTGGGTTAGGTTAAGGCGCAACTTGGGTTAGGTTAAGGCGCAACTTGGGTTAGGTTAAGGCGCAACTTGGGTTAGGTTAAGGCGCAACTTGGGTTAGGTTAAGGCGCAACTTGGGTTAGGTTAAGGCGCAACTTGGGTTAGGTTAAGGCGCAACTTGGGTTAGGTTAAGGCGCAACTTGGGTTAGGTTAAGGCAGAAGTTGGGTTAGGTTAAGGCAGAAGTTGGGTTAGGTTAAGGCAGAAGTTGGGTTAGGTTAAGGCAGAAGTTGGGTTAGGTTAAGGCAGAAGTTGGGTTAGGTTAAGGCAGAAGTTGGGTTAGGTTAAGGCAGAAGTTGGGTTAGGTTAAGGCAGAAGTTGGGTTAGGTTAAGGCAGAAGTTGGGTTAAGGGATGGTGTGTGTGGGGGGGGGGGTGGGGTGGCGAGGTTCGTTGATAGTGATGGTAGTAAGTGGACGCCTGAGGCACTATCAGATATGTCACGTCAGTTGCACTTGTGGCTCATGGCAGGTGGCGCGCCCGTTCTGTGTTTGTGGCAAAGGAGTGGCACACCTGTGTCTTTCATTCCTGCCATTGTTTATGTGCTGTGAGATGCGGCAGTGTGGTGCTGTTGGGTGCACCCCTGTGTAGGACATGTGTGGGTGTTGGTGGCGTATCTGAGCAATGGTGGTTGTAGGAAGAGTGGGATATTCAGTTTTCTGGTTCGACGTCCCGGTCTGGTTATCATAGTGTGGATGGTGTACTGTGGCCGAGAGGATGCACTGGATGTTGTTCCATGCTGGTACTTAG
>NC_064620.1:306723860-306726360 GCF_023898315.1 Schistocerca nitens
ACGAGGCGGTCGCACGCCTTCGGCTCGCCCCACCGGCAGGACGTCCCACGATACATGCCAGTTAAACACCGACGGGCGGTGAACCAACAGCGTGGGACACAAATCCAACTACGAGCTTTTTAACCGCAACAACTTTAATATACGCTATTGGAGCTGGAATTACCGCGGCTGCTGGCACCAGACTTGCCCTCCAATAGATACTCGTTAAAGGATTTAAAGTGTACTCATTCCGATTACGGGGCCTCGGATGAGTCCCGTATCGTTATTTTTCGTCACTACCTCCCCGTGCCGGGAGTGGGTAATTTGCGCGCCTGCTGCCTTCCTTGGATGTGGTAGCCGTTTCTCAGGCTCCCTCTCCGGAATCGAACCCTGATTCCCCGTTACCCGTTACAACCATGGTAGGCGCAGAACCTACCATCGACAGTTGATAAGGCAGACATTTGAAAGATGCGTCGCCGGTACGAAGACCGTGCGATCAGCCCAAAGTTATTCAGAGTCACCAAGGCAAACGGACCGGACGAGCCGACCGATTGGTTTTGATCTAATAAAAGCGTCCCTTCCATCTCTGGTCGGGACTCTGTTTGCATGTATTAGCTCTAGAATTACCACAGTTATCCAAGTAACGTGGGTACGATCTAAGGAACCATAACTGATTTAATGAGCCATTCGCGGTTTCACCTTAATGCGGCTTGTACTGAGACATGCATGGCTTAATCTTTGAGACAAGCATATGACTACTGGCAGGATCAACCAGGGAGCTGCGTCAACTAGAGCTGAGCAGCCGGCCGCCCGGGAGTGTGTCCCGGGGGCCCGCGCGAACACGCAAGCGTCCGCTCAATTATTCTGCAAACAGGAGGAGGCTGGGCTCCCCTGCACGATACACCTCGAAACCCTCT
The DNA here is from genome assembly GCF_023898315.1 of Schistocerca nitens. Classification (NCBI taxonomy): domain Eukaryota; kingdom Metazoa; phylum Arthropoda; class Insecta; order Orthoptera; family Acrididae; genus Schistocerca; species Schistocerca nitens. The sequence goes on from NC_064620.1 coordinate 306,724,757, forward strand.
CAGGTCCCGGCGGCGCGCAGCGCCGTCCTAAGTACTTGGTCGGGTTCGAGAGAGGCGCAATCGCCCGGAGATAGGCGAGTAGACGCTTTCAGTGCGACCACCCGTGCCCCCAACTGAGCTTGCCGCTGCCGACAGAGGCCCGGGAGCGTGCTGTCGTGGTGTTGCCGGCGGGAGACAACACGCGGCCACAAACAGTGACCGGGCAGCTCCAACGCCAGCGCCACAGAGGGGCAGAGCCCCACTTGGGTGCCAAAGCGAACTCTCCCAGCACAGCGCACGCGCCAACACATCCGCACAGCTGCGATACAAACCACCTGCGAGAACCGCGGGGGCGACCGAGCAGCAGACGGCGTCGCGGCGCCGAGTGCCGGGCGGCGGCGCATCCTCAACGCACACAGTCCTCAATCGGACCAGCACACTGCAGATGTCCACCGCGCTTCGCACCGGGCCCGGGAGGACCCACTTTGGCCGCACGGCGCCGCGCGCTGGGTGCGCCGGCACGCAGATGCGCCGCCTGCCGCGTCCGTCAGCCGGCGCGCCTGCCACTGGGCGCCCCCACCAGCCGGCTGCCGCGCGTGCGCCCACGCAGCGCGCGGCCAGCACGCCGGGCGCCCCCCCCTCACCGGCCGGGGACGGTCCCACCCAGCCACCGCCGCGTATCGCTTCATACCCACATGCCCACTCACGTTCGTGGGTATGACGGGTGTCGCTGAAGCAACCGGTTAATACCTGTACCGATCGTCGATATCAACGATTCACCTCCAGCGCGAACAACCGCGCAACAACGGATTTCCAGTTCATTTGCGTAACTTGGGCAGCAAACGTAGACATCCATCTACATTTGCGACTTCTACGAGTCTTGCATGCCTGGATGTTGTGTGTCACGACGCACTCCATCAGCATACATACACGCTGCGACGTGTGCACGAAAGAACACGTGGAAGGTGGCCAGCGTACGTATACGAATGCCATTGCACAGCTGCGAAGCGCATTCAACACGCGAACTCCTGACCGACGAGCTAGAGGTGACAGGAGGGGAGGGGGGGGCGGGGGCGATATACGTCCTATTGCAGTACACAATACAGTGGATAGCGGGACCATGTGGAAAGTAAGCAACACTCGCAAGATGTGAGGGTACGCACCGTAAAATGAATCAATACGCAGAACACCACAGTGTGCGCGAAGTGAACTATGTTGAGATGGTTGCAATTAGGCAACGCTACACGAATTCCTAGAGTCATATAACTAACAATTACAGGGCAGGTTAGGGCGCAACGTAGGTTAGGTTAGGGCGCAACGTAGGTTAGGTTAGGGCGCAACGTAGGTTAGGTTAGGGCGCAACGTGGGTTAGGTTAAGGCGCAACTTGGGTTAGGTTAAGGCGCAACTTGGGTTAGGTTAAGGCGCAACTTGGGTTAGGTTAAGGCGCAACTTGGGTTAGGTTAAGGCGCAACTTGGGTTAGGTTAAGGCGCAACTTGGGTTAGGTTAGGGCGCAACTTGGGTTAGGTTAGGGCGCAACTTGGGTTAGGTTAGGGCGCAACTTGGGTTAGGTTAGGGCGCAACTTGGGTTAGGTTAGGGCGCAACTTGGGTTAGGTTAGGGCGCA
>NC_064620.1:306736360-306738860 GCF_023898315.1 Schistocerca nitens
GTGCTGTCGTGGTGTTGCCGGCGGGAGACAACACGCGGCCACAAACAGTGACCGGGCAGCTCCAACGCCAGCGCCACAGAGGGGCAGAGCCCCACTTGGGTGCCAAAGCGAACTCTCCCAGCACAGCGCACGCGCCAACACATCCGCACAGCTGCGATACAAACCACCTGCGAGAACCGCGGGGGCGACCGAGCAGCAGACGGCGTCGCGGCGCCGAGTGCCGGGCGGCGGCGCATCCTCAACGCACACAGTCCTCAATCGGACCAGCACACTGCAGATGTCCACCGCGCTTCGCACCGGGCCCGGGAGGACCCACTTTGGCCGCACCGGCGCCGCGCGCTGGGTGCGCCGGCACGCAGATGCGCCGCCTGCCGCGTCCGTCAGCCGGCGCGCCTGCCACTGGGCGCCCCCACCAGCCGGCTGCCGCGCGTGCGCCCACGCAGCGCGCGGCCAGCACGCCGGGCGCCCCCCCCTCACCGGCCGGGGACGGTCCCACCCAGCCACCGCCGCGTATCGCTTCATACCCACATGCCCACTCACGTTCGTGGGTATGACGGGTGTCGCTGAAGCAACCGGTTAATACCTGTACCGATCGTCGATATCAACGATTCACCTCCAGCGCGAACAACCGCGCAACAACGGATTTCCAGTTCATTTGCGTAACTGGGCAGCAAACGTAGACATCCATCTACATTTGCGACTTCTACGAGTCTTGCATGCCTGGATGTTGTGTGTCACGACGCACTCCATCAGCATACATACACGCTGCGACGTGTGCACGAAAGAACACGTGGAAGGTGGCCAGCGTACGTATACGAATGCCATTGCACAGCTGCGAAGCGCATTCAACACGCGAACTCCTGACCGACGAGCTAGAGGTGACAGGAGGGGAGGGGGGGGCGGGGGCGATATACGTCCTATTGCAGTACACAATACAGTGGATAGCGGGACCATGTGGAAAGTAAGCAACACTCGCAAGATGTGAGGGTACGCACCGTAAAATGAATCAATACGCAGAACACCACAGTGTGCGCGAAGTGAACTATGTTGAGATGGTTGCAATTAGGCAACGCTACACGAATTCCTAGAGTCATATAACTAACAATTACAGGGCAGGTTAGGCGCAACGTAGGTTAGGTTAGGGCGCAACGTAGGTTAGGTTAGGGCGCAACGTAGGTTAGGTTAGGGCGCAACGTGGGTTAGGTTAAGGCGCAACTTGGGTTAGGTTAAGGCGCAACTTGGGTTAGGTTAAGGCGCAACTTGGGTTAGGTTAAGGCGCAACTTGGGTTAGGTTAAGGCGCAACTTGGGTTAGGTTAAGGCGCAACTTGGGTTAGGTTAGGGCGCAACTTGGGTTAGGTTAGGGCGCAACTTGGGTTAGGTTAGGGCGCAACTTGGGTTAGGTTAGGGCGCAACTTGGGTTAGGTTAGGGCGCAACTTGGGTTAGGTTAGGGCGCAACTTGGGTTAGGTTAGGGCGCAACTTGGGTTAGGTTAGGGCGCAACTTGGGTTAGGTTAAGGCGCAACTTGGGTTAGGTTAAGGCGCAACTTGGGTTAGGTTAAGGCGCAACTTGGGTTAGGTTAAGGCGCAACTTGGGTTAGGTTAAGGCGCAACTTGGGTTAGGTTAAGGCGCAACTTGGGTTAGGTTAAGGCGCAACTTGGGTTAGGTTAAGGCGCAACTTGGGTTAGGTTTAGGGCGCAACTTGGGTTAGGTTAGGGCGCAACTTGGGTTAGGTTAGGGCGCAACTGGGTTAGGTTAGGGCGCAACTGGGTTAGGTTAGGGCGCAACTTGGGTTAGGTTAGGGCGCAACTTGGGTTAGGTTAGGGCGCAACTTGGGTTAGGTTAGGGCGCAACTTGGGTTAGGTTAGGGCGCAACTTGGGTTAGGTTAAGGCGCAACATAGGTTAGGTTAAGGCGCAACATAGGTTAGGTTAAGGCGCAACATAGGTTAGGTTAAGGCGCAACATAGGTTAGGTTAAGGCGCAACATAGGTTAGGTTAAGGCGCAACATAGGTTAGGTTAAGGCGCAACATAGGTTAGGTTAAGGCGCAACATAGGTTAGGTTATGGCGCAACATAGGTTAGGTTATGGCGCAACATAGGTTAGGTTAAGGCGCAACATAGGTTAGGTTAAGGCGCAACATAGGTTAGGTTAAGGCGCAACATAGGTTAGGTTAAGGCGCAACATAGGTTAGGTTAAGGTCGCAACATAGGTTAGGTTAAGGTGCAACATAGGTTAGGTTAAGGTGCAACATAGGTTAGGTTAAGGTGCAACATAGGTTAGGTTAAGGTGCAACATAGGTTAGGTTAAGGTGCAACATAGGTTAGGTTAAGGTGCAACATAGGTTAGGTTAAGGGATGGTGTATGAGGGGGGAGGGGACGAGGTTCGTTCATAGTGATGATGGTAAGTGGACGCCTGAGGCACCCTGAGATGTGTCACGTCAGGATGCACCTTTGGCTCAGGGGAGGTGGTGCGCCGGTTCCGTGGGTGTGGCAAGGGAG
>NC_064620.1:306746360-306752599 GCF_023898315.1 Schistocerca nitens
CTAAGAAGAAAAGTAATCGCTGACAGCACGAAGGATGTCACGCGACTAGTTAGCAGGCTAGAGTCTCGTTCGTTATCGGAATTAACCAGACAAATCGCTCCACCAACTAAGAACGGCCATGCACCACCACCCACCGAATCAAGAAAGAGCTATCAATCTGTCAATCCTTCCGGTGTCCGGGCCTGGTGAGGTTTCCCGTGTTGAGTCAAATTAAGCCGCAGGCTCCACTCCTGGTGGTGCCCTTCCGTCAATTCCTTTAAGTTTCAGCTTTGCAACCATACTTCCCCGGAACCCAAAAGCTTTGGTTTCCCGGAGGCTGCCCGCCGAGTCATCGGAGGAACTGCGGCGGATCGCTGGCTGGCATCGTTTATGGTTAGAACTAGGGCGGTATCTGATCGCCTTCGAACCTCTAACTTTCGTTCTTGATTAATGAAAACATACTTGGCAAATGCTTTCGCTTCTGTTCGTCTTGCGACGATCCAAGAATTTCACCTCTAACGTCGCAATACGAATGCCCCCGCCTGTCCCTATTAATCATTACCTCGGGTTCCGAAAACCAACAAAATAGAACCGAGGTCCTATTCCATTATTCCATGCACACAGTATTCAGGCGGGCTTGCCTGCTTTAAGCACTCTAATTTGTTCAAAGTAAACGTGCCGGCCCACCGAGACACTCAATAAAGAGCACCCTGGTAGGATTTCAACGGGGTCCGCCTCGGGACGCACGAGCACGCACGAGGCGGTCGCACGCCTTCGGCTCGCCCCACCGGCAGGACGTCCCACGATACATGCCAGTTAAACACCGACGGGCGGTGAACCAACAGCGTGGGACACAAATCCAACTACGAGCTTTTTAACCGCAACAACTTTAATATACGCTATTGGAGCTGGAATTACCGCGGCTGCTGGCACCAGACTTGCCCTCCAATAGATACTCGTTAAAGGATTTAAAGTGTACTCATTCCGATTACGGGGCCTCGGATGAGTCCCGTATCGTTATTTTTCGTCACTACCTCCCCGTGCCGGGAGTGGGTAATTTGCGCGCCTGCTGCCTTCCTTGGATGTGGTAGCCGTTTCTCAGGCTCCCTCTCCGGAATCGAACCCTGATTCCCCGTTACCCGTTACAACCATGGTAGGCGCAGAACCTACCATCGACAGTTGATAAGGCAGACATTTGAAAGATGCGTCGCCGGTACGAAGACCGTGCGATCAGCCCAAAGTTATTCAGAGTCACCAAGGCAAACGGACCGGACGAGCCGACCGATTGGTTTTGATCTAATAAAAGCGTCCCTTCCATCTCTGGTCGGGACTCTGTTTGCATGTATTAGCTCTAGAATTACCACAGTTATCCAAGTAACGTGGGTACGATCTAAGGAACCATAACTGATTTAATGAGCCATTCGCGGTTTCACCTTAATGCGGCTTGTACTGAGACATGCATGGCTTAATCTTTGAGACAAGCATATGACTACTGGCAGGATCAACCAGGGAGCTGCGTCAACTAGAGCTGAGCAGCCGGCCGCCCGGGAGTGTGTCCCGGGGGCCCGCGCGAACACGCAAGCGTCCGCTCAATTATTCTGCAAACAGGAGGAGGCTGGGCTCCCCTGCACGATACACCTCGAAACCCTCTCAGGTCCCGGCGGCGCGCAGCGCCGTCCTAAGTACTTGGTCGGGTTCGAGAGAGGCGCAATCGCCCGGAGATAGGCGAGTAGACGCTTTCAGTGCGACCACCCGTGCCCCCAACTGAGCTTGCCGCTGCCGACAGAGGCCCGGGAGCGTGCTGTCGTGGTGTTGCCGGCGGGAGACAACACGCGGCCACAAACAGTGACCGGGCAGCTCCAACGCCAGCGCCACAGAGGGGCAGAGCCCCACTTGGGTGCCAAAGCGAACTCTCCCAGCACAGCGCACGCGCCAACACATCCGCACAGCTGCGATACAAACCACCTGCGAGAACCGCGGGGGCGACCGAGCAGCAGACGGCGTCGCGGCGCCGAGTGCCGGGCGGCGGCGCATCCTCAACGCACACAGTCCTCAATCGGACCAGCACACTGCAGATGTCCACCGCGCTTCGCACCGGGCCCGGGAGGACCCACTTTGGCCGCACGGCGCCGCGCGCTGGGTGCGCCGGCACGCAGATGCGCCGCCTGCCGCGTCCGTCAGCCGGCGCGCCTGCCACTGGGCGCCCCCACCAGCCGGCTGCCGCGCGTGCGCCCACGCAGCGCGCGGCCAGCACGCCGGGCGCCCCCCCCCTCACCGGCCGGGGACGGTCCCACCCAGCCACCGCCGCGTATCGCTTCATACCCACATGCCCACTCACGTTCGTGGGTATGACGGGTGTCGCTGAAGCAACCGGTTAATACCTGTACCGATCGTCGATATCAACGATTCACCTCCAGCGCGAACAACCGCGCAACAACGGATTTCCAGTTCATTTGCGTAACTTGGGCAGCAAACGTAGACATCCATCTACATTTGCGACTTCTACGAGTCTTGCATGCCTGGATGTTGTGTGTCACGACGCACTCCATCAGCATACATACACGCTGCGACGTGTGCACGAAAGAACACGTGGAAGGTGGCCAGCGTACGTATACGAATGCCATTGCACAGCTGCGAAGCGCATTCAACACGCGAACTCCTGACCGACGAGCTAGAGGTGACAGGAGGGGAGGGGGGGGCGGGGGCGATATACGTCCTATTGCAGTACACAATACAGTGGATAGCGGGACCATGTGGAAAGTAAGCAACACTCGCAAGATGTGAGGGTACGCACCGTAAAATGAATCAATACGCAGAACACCACAGTGTGCGCGAAGTGAACTATGTTGAGATGGTTGCAATTAGGCAACGCTACACACGAATTCCTAGAGTCATATAACTAACAATTACAGGGCAGGTTAGGGCGCAACGTAGGTTAGGTTAGGGCGCAACGTAGGTTAGGTTAGGGCGCAACGTAGGTTAGGTTAGGGCGCAACGTGGGTTAGGTTAAGGCGCAACTTGGGTTAGGTTAAGGCGCAACTTGGGTTAGGTTAAGGCGCAACTTGGGTTAGGTTAAGGCGCAACTTGGGTTAGGTTAAGGCGCAACTTGGGTTAGGTTAAGGCGCAACTTGGGTTAGGTTAGGGCGCAACTTGGGTTAGGTTAGGGCGCAACTTGGGTTAGGTTAGGGCGCAACTTGGGTTAGGTTAGGGCGCAACTTGGGTTAGGTTAGGGCGCAACTTGGGTTAGGTTAGGGCGCAACTTGGGTTAGGTTAGGGCGCAACTTGGGTTAGGTTAGGGCGCAACTTGGGTTAGGTTAAGGCGCAACATGGTTAGGTTAAGGCGCAACATAGGTTAGGTTAAGGCGCAACATAGGTTAGGTTAAGGCGCAACATAGGTTAGGTTAAGGCGCAACATAGGTTAGGTTAAGGCGCAACATAGGTTAGGTTAAGGCGCAACATAGGTTAGGTTAAGGCGCAACATAGGTTAGGTTAAGGCGCAACATAGGTTAGGTTATGGCGCAACATAGGTTAGGTTATGGCGCAACATAGGTTAGGTTAAGGCGCAACATAGGTTAGGTTAAGGCGCAACATAGGTTAGGTTAAGGCGCAACATAGGTTAGGTTAAGGCGCAACATAGGTTAGGTTAAGGCGCAACATAGGTTAGGTTAAGGTGCAACATAGGTTAGGTTAAGGTGCAACATAGGTTAGGTTAAGGTGCAACATAGGTTAGGTTAAGGTGCAACATAGGTTAGGTTAAGGTGCAACATAGGTTAGGTTAAGGTGCAACATAGGTTAGGTTAAGGGATGGTGTATGAAGGGATGGTGTATGAGGGGGGAGGGGACGAGGTTCGTTCATAGTGATGATGGTAAGTGGACGCCTGAGGCACCCTGAGATGTGTCACGTCAGGATGCACCTTTGGCTCAGGGGAGGTGGTGCGCCGGTTCCGTGGGTGTGGCAAGGGAGTGGCAGACCTGTGTCTTTCATTCCTGCCATTGCCTATATGCTGTGAGACAAGGCAGTGTGGTGGTGTTGGTTGCACCCCTGTGTAGGACATGTGTGGGTGTTTGTGGCTTATCTGAGTAATGATGGTTGTTGGAAGAGTGAGATATTCTGTTTTTGGGGTGGACCTCCTGGTTTTGTTATCATAGTGTGAATTGTGTAATGTGGCGGAGAGGATGCACTGGATGTTGTTCCATGCTGGTGCTTAGATATTTTGTCTGTGTCTGTTACAGGCAGAGAGTAGTGTGTGATAGAGTGTCTGGGTGACGTGTAGTTCGCATGTGTGCACAGACTGTCAGCATGTATAGGGACTGTTGTATGTCGTATGCCATCTATATTCCGATGGCTCTGCATCTATTAGTAATCAGCGCCATGTATCAGTTTAATCTGGTTGCGGTCACGCGGTGTTCTATCTCTGTACAGTAGTAGAGGTGCGACTGCACTACGTAGCTACCCCTCGCGGCAGCTTTCCCCGGTGTATGGCATATGATTATCGGCAATCAGTCGATTAGTGACAACTGGTCGTGTGACAACGTCACATGTCTGCGGGTGGGATACGCTACACCCTGCCTGTGGGTCAGGGCTCAGGAACGCTCTCCTGACGCTGAGCGCTCGGACCGTCATTACCCGTCTGAGTAATATATTGCGGAGCGCTTTTAGCCATTGCCCAGAGTCTTTGCGACTGCGAGTGCAACGCCCATGGGGATCGACATGGTTGGGGCGCTTTCTAGCTGATCGCTCGGCATCGGAATCCGTACTGAGCAACGCAATCGCGCACAGACTTGGAGCATGTGTAGGGACAGCGGGAATTTCGCATCTTGGATTAAACTCTTCATGAAACGGACGATATAGGGGTGGATTGCAACTTACGACTGCGAGAAGAGTCCGCCGTTCATCCGCTGGAGTTGTGAGTTGGGCTGTTGGGGTGGAGCACGTACGGGTGCGGGTGGAGTGATTGTCGGTCGACCACTTTCTGCGGCGCAGGCACTGGCGTCGGGGCTCCTGGGGTGGACAGAGGATGCCGTCTTTGTGGGTGGCGTCGGACAATGTGTACTGTGCGCCCATCGATGTCGTATTCAGCTTGGCGTCTCATAGATGGCGGTATCGCCGTTGCAGGAGGCCTAGATGGCGTTATTGTTTGTGGTGCGCTCGACATGGTGGATGTAGTGTTGCCAGATTCGCGTAGATGGCTGTATTGCATGTGGTTTCGTCGTATTTTCATAGGTGGCGATGCTGTGTGGTTGGCGTTGTTGCGTTCACTTCCTGTAGATGGAGGTGTCGTATCTGGGCTGCATGTCAATGTAGTGTCGTCACATTCCGAGAGATGTCGTTCTTGTGCCCCTCGGTGGCACTGTCAACGTCGTCCCACAGGGGGCGGTATGGTGGCGTCCCCAAATAGACGCCCTAGTGGCCTGGCTATTTCACAGATGGCGCTGTCGTATGTAACATACGTCGGTGTGCTGCCACCATTCTCCCCTTCTTTATATGGCATTTATTTATTGCTGCCGTCTAGTTCGCTGTCTACAGACTTATCACCACCCACACTAGCCGCCCCGGGGACTTGCCAACGACACACCCTATCCCACGTCTATTTTCTTGCGAAGCATCATGTGTTATTATATTTTATTTCACATCCATTGTTTAGAGGTATTGTCGTTCACCGTACGGCGGTGGACGCTGTGTTACCACACGCCGGGGGGGACGGCGAAAACGTACCGTTGACCGCCCGACACCGCCGCCTCCACGCGACGCGCCGACCGGTGGGCCGACACCGTCCGCCTGGCACCCATCACGGCACCCATCTCCGGCCGCCAACGCGATACGCTGTAGAGCGGCCGAACAATGCGCGCCCGGCCGCCGCCGCCGCCGCCGCCGCCTCCCCCGCGCGCACGGAGGCGGCACCCATCGCAGCGCCCGCGCCAGCGGCAGGCGGCCCGCGAACCGATACGCCCCAGTCCGCCGCACCCAATGCCAGGACCCTGGGTGCGGCGCGCCCGGCCGGACCGATACGCCCAGAGATGCGGCACACAAGAAACAAGCAAGGGGTGGGTGGGTGGGTGGGTGGGTGGGTGGGGGGGGGGGGCACACGTGCCCCTGGCGCCCAGCCGCGGGGGTCTCGTCTCGCGACAAGACGAATCCCCCAAGCTAGGGCTGAGTCTCAACAGATCGCAGCGTGGCAACTGCTCTACCGAGTACAACACCCCGCCCGGTACCTAAGTCGTCTACAGACGATTCCGAGTCCCGACATCGAAATATAGAC
>NC_064620.1:306753099-306755599 GCF_023898315.1 Schistocerca nitens
GCCGCCTCCGTCAGCCGGCGCGCCTGCCACTGGGCGCCCCCACCAGCCGGCTGCCGCGCGTGCGCCCACGCAGCGCGCGGCCAGCACGCCGGGCGCCCCCCCCTCACCGGCCGGGGACGGTCCCACCCAGCCACCGCCGCGTATCGCTTCATACCCACATGCCCACTCACGTTCGTGGGTATGACGGGTGTCGCTGAAGCAACCGGTTAATACCTGTACCGATCGTCGATATCAACGATTCACCTCCAGCGCGAACAACCGCGCAACAACGGATTTCCAGTTCATTTGCGTAACTTGGGCAGCAAACGTAGACATCCATCTACATTTGCGACTTCTACGAGTCTTGCATGCCTGGATGTTGTGTGTCACGACGCACTCCATCAGCATACATACACGCTGCGACGTGTGCACGAAAGAACACGTGGAAGGTGGCCAGCGTACGTATGCGAATGCCATTGCACAGCTGCGAAGCGCATTCAACACGCGAACTCCTGACCGACGAGCTAGAGGTGACAGGAGGGGAGGGGGGGGGGGGGCGGGGGCGATATACGTCCTATTGCAGTACACAATACAGTGGATAGCGGGACCATGTGGAAAGTAAGCAACACTCGCAAGATGTGAGGGTACGCACCGTAAAATGAATCAATACGCAGAACACCACAGTGTGCGCGAAGTGAACTATGTTGAGATGGTTGCAATTAGGCAACGCTACACGAATTCCTAGATTCATATAACTAACAATTACAGGGCAGGTTAAGGCGCAACGTGGGTTAGGTTAGGGCGCAACGTGGGTTAGGTTAGGGCGCAACGTGGGTTAGGTTTGGGCGCAACGTGGGTTAGGTTAGGGCGCAACGTGGGTTAGGTTAGGGCGCAACGTGGGTTAGGTTAGGGCCCAACGTAGGTTAGGTTAGGGCGCAACGTAGGTTAGGTTAGGGCGCAACGTAGGTTAGGTTAGGGCGCAACGTAGGTTAGGTTAGGGCGCAACGTAGGTTAGGTTAGGGCGCAACGTAGGTTAGGTTAGGGCGCAACGTAGGTTAGGTTAGGGCGCAACGTAGGTTAGGTTAGGGCGCAACGTGGGTTAGGTTAGGGCGCAACGTGGGTTAGGTTTGGGCGCAACGTGGGTTAGGTTAGGGCGCAACGTGGGTTAGGTTAGGGCGCAACGTGGGTTAGGTTAGGGCCCAACGTAGGTTAGGTTAGGGCGCAACGTAGGTTAGGTTAGGGCGCAACGTAGGTTAGGTTAGGGCGCAACGTAGGTTAGGTTAGGGCGCAACGTAGGTTAGGTTAGGGCGCAACGTAGGTTAGGTTAGGGCGCAACGTGGGTTAGGTTAGGGCGCAACGTGGGTTAGGTTAAGGCGCAACGTGGGTTAGGTTAGGGCGCAACGTGGGTTAGGTTAGGGCGCAACTTGGGTTAGGTTAAGGCGCAACTTGGGTTAGGTTAAGGCGCAACTTGGGTTAGGTTAAGGCGCAACTTGGGTTAGGTTAAGGCGCAACTTGGGTTAGGTTAAGGCGCAACTTGGGTTAGGTTAAGGCGCAACTTGGGTTAGGTTAAGGCGCAACTTGGGTTAGGTTAAGGCGCAACTTGGGTTAGGTTAAGGCAGAAGTTGGGTTAGGTTAAGGCAGAAGTTGGGTTAGGTTAAGGCAGAAGTTGGGTTAGGTTAAGGCAGAAGTTGGGTTAGGTTAAGGCGCAACTTGGGTTAGGTTAAGGCGCAACTTGGGTTAGGTTAAGGCGCAACTTGGGTTAGGTTAAGGCGCAACTTGGGTTAGGTTAAGGCGCAACTTGGGTTAGGTTAAGGCGCAACTTGGGTTAGGTTAAGGCGCAACTTGGGTTAGGTTAAGGCGCAACTTGGGTTAGGTTAAGGCAGAAGTTGGGTTAGGTTAAGGCAGAAGTTGGGTTAGGTTAAGGCAGAAGTTGGGTTAGGTTAAGGCAGAAGTTGGGTTAGGTTAAGGCAGAAGTTGGGTTAGGTTAAGGCAGAAGTTGGGTTAGGTTAAGGCAGAAGTTGGGTTAGGTTAAGGCAGAAGTTGGGTTAGGTTAAGGCAGAAGTTGGGTTAAGGGATGGTGTGTGTGGGGGGGGGGTGGGGTGGCGAGGTTCGTTGATAGTGATGGTAGTAAGTGGACGCCTGAGGCACTATCAGATATGTCACGTCAGTTGCACTTGTGGCTCATGGCAGGTGGCGCGCCCGTTCTGTGTTTGTGGCAAAGGAGTGGCACACCTGTGTCTTTCATTCCTGCCATTGTTTATGTGCTGTGAGATGCGGCAGTGTGGTGCTGTTGGGTGCACCCCTGTGTAGGACATGTGTGGGTGTTGGTGGCGTATCTGAGCAATGGTGGTTGTAGGAAGAGTGGGATATTCAGTTTTCTGGTTCGACGTCCCGGTCTGGTTATCATAGTGTGGATGGTGTACTGTGGCCGAGAGGATGCACTGGATGTTGTTCCATGCTGGTACTTAGATGTTGTGTCTGCGTCTGTTACAGGCATAGACTAGTGGGTGATGGAGTGTGT
>NC_064620.1:306763099-306768099 GCF_023898315.1 Schistocerca nitens
CAAAAGCTTTGGTTTCCCGGAGGCTGCCCGCCGAGTCATCGGAGGAACTGCGGCGGATCGCTGGCTGGCATCGTTTATGGTTAGAACTAGGGCGGTATCTGATCGCCTTCGAACCTCTAACTTTCGTTCTTGATTAATGAAAACATACTTGGCAAATGCTTTCGCTTCTGTTCGTCTTGCGACGATCCAAGAATTTCACCTCTAACGTCGCAATACGAATGCCCCCGCCTGTCCCTATTAATCATTACCTCGGGTTCCGAAAACCAACAAAATAGAACCGAGGTCCTATTCCATTATTCCATGCACACAGTATTCAGGCGGGCTTGCCTGCTTTAAGCACTCTAATTTGTTCAAAGTAAACGTGCCGGCCCACCGAGACACTCAATAAAGAGCACCCTGGTAGGATTTCAACGGGGTCCGCCTCGGGACGCACGAGCACGCACGAGGCGGTCGCACGCCTTCGGCTCGCCCCACCGGCAGGACGTCCCACGATACATGCCAGTTAAACACCGACGGGCGGTGAACCAACAGCGTGGGACACAAATCCAACTACGAGCTTTTTAACCGCAACAACTTTAATATACGCTATTGGAGCTGGAATTACCGCGGCTGCTGGCACCAGACTTGCCCTCCAATAGATACTCGTTAAAGGATTTAAAGTGTACTCATTCCGATTACGGGGCCTCGGATGAGTCCCGTATCGTTATTTTTCGTCACTACCTCCCCGTGCCGGGAGTGGGTAATTTGCGCGCCTGCTGCCTTCCTTGGATGTGGTAGCCGTTTCTCAGGCTCCCTCTCCGGAATCGAACCCTGATTCCCCGTTACCCGTTACAACCATGGTAGGCGCAGAACCTACCATCGACAGTTGATAAGGCAGACATTTGAAAGATGCGTCGCCGGTACGAAGACCGTGCGATCAGCCCAAAGTTATTCAGAGTCACCAAGGCAAACGGACCGGACGAGCCGACCGATTGGTTTTGATCTAATAAAAGCGTCCCTTCCATCTCTGGTCGGGACTCTGTTTGCATGTATTAGCTCTAGAATTACCACAGTTATCCAAGTAACGTGGGTACGATCTAAGGAACCATAACTGATTTAATGAGCCATTCGCGGTTTCACCTTAATGCGGCTTGTACTGAGACATGCATGGCTTAATCTTTGAGACAAGCATATGACTACTGGCAGGATCAACCAGGGAGCTGCGTCAACTAGAGCTGAGCAGCCGGCCGCCCGGGAGTGTGTCCCGGGGGCCCGCGCGAACACGCAAGCGTCCGCTCAATTATTCTGCAAACAGGAGGAGGCTGGGCTCCCCTGCACGATACACCTCGAAACCCTCTCAGGTCCCGGCGGCGCGCAGCGCCGTCCTAAGTACTTGGTCGGGTTCGAGAGAGGCGCAATCGCCCGGAGATAGGCGAGTAGACGCTTTCAGTGCGACCACCCGTGCTCCCAACTGAGCTTGCCGCTGCCGACAGAGGCCCGGGAGCGTGCTGTCGTGGTGTTGCCGGCGGGAGACAACACGCGGCCACAAACAGTGACCGGGCAGCTCCAACGCCAGCGCCACAGAGGGGCAGAGCCCCACTTGGGTGCCAAAGCGAACTCTCCCAGCACAGCGCACGCGCCAACACATCCGCACAGCTGCGATACAAACCACCTGCGAGAACCGCGGGGGCGACCGAGCAGCAGACGGCGTCGCGGCGCCGAGTGCCGGGCGGCGGCGCATCCTCAACGCACACAGTCCTCAATCGGACCAGCACACTGCAGATGTCCACCGCGCTTCGCACCGGGCCCGGGAGGACCCACTTTGGCCGCACGGCGCCGCGCGCTGGGTGCGCCGGCACGCAGATGCGCCGCCTGCCGCCTCCGTCAGCCGGCGCGCCTGCCACTGGGCGCCCCCACCAGCCGGCTGCCGCGCGTGCGCCCACGCAGCGCGCGGCCAGCACGCCGGGCGCCCCCCCCTCACCGGCCGGGGACGGTCCCACCCAGCCACCGCCGCGTATCGCTTCATACCCACATGCCCACTCACGTTCGTGGGTATGACGGGTGTCGCTGAAGCAACCGGTTAATACCTGTACCGATCGTCGATATCAACGATTCACCTCCAGCGCGAACAACCGCGCAACAACGGATTTCCAGTTCATTTGCGTAACTTGGGCAGCAAACGTAGACATCCATCTACATTTGCGACTTCTACGAGTCTTGCATGCCTGGATGTTGTGTGTCACGACGCACTCCATCAGCATACATACACGCTGCGACGTGTGCACGAAAGAACACGTGGAAGGTGGCCAGCGTACGTATGCGAATGCCATTGCACAGCTGCGAAGCGCATTCAACACGCGAACTCCTGACCGACGAGCTAGAGGTGACAGGAGGGGAGGGGGGGGGGGGGCGGGGGCGATATACGTCCTATTGCAGTACACAATACAGTGGATAGCGGGACCATGTGGAAAGTAAGCAACACTCGCAAGATGTGAGGGTACGCACCGTAAAATGAATCAATACGCAGAACACCACAGTGTGCGCGAAGTGAACTATGTTGAGATGGTTGCAATTAGGCAACGCTACACGAATTCCTAGATTCATATAACTAACAATTACAGGGCAGGTTAAGGCGCAACGTGGGTTAGGTTAGGGCGCAACGTGGGTTAGGTTAGGGCGCAACGTGGGTTAGGTTTGGGCGCAACGTGGGTTAGGTTAGGGCGCAACGTGGGTTAGGTTAGGGCGCAACGTGGGTTAGGTTAGGGCCCAACGTAGGTTAGGTTAGGGCGCAACGTAGGTTAGGTTAGGGCGCAACGTAGGTTAGGTTAGGGCGCAACGTAGGTTAGGTTAGGGCGCAACGTAGGTTAGGTTAGGGCGCAACGTAGGTTAGGTTAGGGCGCAACGTAGGTTAGGTTAGGGCGCAACGTAGGTTAGGTTAGGGCGCAACGTGGGTTAGGTTAGGGCGCAATGTGGGTTAGGTTTGGGCGCAACGTGGGTTAGGTTAGGGCGCAACGTGGGTTAGGTTAGGGCGCAACGTGGGTTAGGTTAGGGCCCAACGTAGGTTAGGTTAGGGCGCAACGTAGGTTAGGTTAGGGCGCAACGTAGGTTAGGTTAGGGCGCAACGTAGGTTAGGTTAGGGCGCAACGTAGGTTAGGTTAGGGCGCAACGTAGGTTAGGTTAGGGCGCAACGTAGGTTAGGTTAGGGCGCAACGTGGGTTAGGTTAGGGCGCAACGTGGGTTAGGTTAAGGCGCAACGTGGGTTAGGTTAGGGCGCAACGTGGGTTAGGTTAGGGCGCAACTTGGGTTAGGTTAAGGCGCAACTTGGGTTAGGTTAAGGCGCAACTTGGGTTAGGTTAAGGCGCAACTTGGGTTAGGTTAAGGCGCAACTTGGGTTAGGTTAAGGCGCAACTTGGGTTAGGTTAAGGCGCAACTTGGGTTAGGTTAAGGCGCAACTTGGGTTAGGTTAAGGCGCAACTTGGGTTAGGTTAAGGCGCAACTTGGGTTAGGTTAAGGCAGAAGTTGGGTTAGGTTAAGGCAGAAGTTGGGTTAGGTTAAGGCAGAAGTTGGGTTAGGTTAAGGCAGAAGTTGGGTTAGGTTAAGGCGCAACTTGGGTTAGGTTAAGGCGCAACTTGGGTTAGGTTAAGGCGCAACTTGGGTTAGGTTAAGGCGCAACTTGGGTTAGGTTAAGGCGCAACTTGGGTTAGGTTAAGGCGCAACTTGGGTTAGGTTAAGGCGCAACTTGGGTTAGGTTAAGGCGCAACTTGGGTTAGGTTAAGGCGCAACTTGGGTTAGGTTAAGGCAGAAGTTGGGTTAGGTTAAGGCAGAAGTTGGGTTAGGTTAAGGCAGAAGTTGGGTTAGGTTAAGGCAGAAGTTGGGTTAGGTTAAGGCAGAAGTTGGGTTAGGTTAAGGCAGAAGTTGGGTTAGGTTAAGGCAGAAGTTGGGTTAGGTTAAGGCAGAAGTTGGGTTAGGTTAAGGCAGAAGTTGGGTTAAGGGATGGTGTGTGTGGGGGGGGGGTGGGGTGGCGAGGTTCGTTGATAGTGATGGTAGTAAGTGGACGCCTGAGGCACTATCAGATATGTCACGTCAGTTGCACTTGTGGCTCATGGCAGGTGGCGCGCCCGTTCTGTGTTTGTGGCAAAGGAGTGGCACACCTGTGTCTTTCATTCCTGCCATTGTTTATGTGCTGTGAGATGCGGCAGTGTGGTGCTGTTGGGTGCACCCCTGTGTAGGACATGTGTGGGTGTTGGTGGCGTATCTGAGCAATGGTGGTTGTAGGAAGAGTGGGATATTCAGTTTTCTGGTTCGACGTCCCGGTCTGGTTATCATAGTGTGGATGGTGTACTGTGGCCGAGAGGATGCACTGGATGTTGTTCCATGCTGGTACTTAGATGTTGTGTCTGCGTCTGTTACAGGCATAGACTAGTGGGTGATGGAGTGTGTGGGTGACGTGTGGTTGACATTGTGTGCACAGACGTTCAGCATGTATAGGGACAGTTGTATGTGTTATCTATATTCCGATGACTGCGCGTATTACTAAGCACCGCCGCGTATAAGCTTAATGTATGTATAGTCAATGCCTGTTCTATCTCTGTACAGTAGTAGCGGTGCGACTGCACTAGCTAGCTACACCTCGCGGCATCGTCCCCCGGTGTATGGCATATGATTATAAACATTCTGTCTATTAGTCAAAACCGGTGGTGTGACTACGTCACATGTTTGAGGTGGGGGGACGCAACACCGTGCCGGTGGGTCAGGGCTGCGAAACACTTTCCCCACACTGGGGGCTCGGACCCTCATTACTCGTCCCAGTAATATATTGCGGAGCGCACATAGCCATTGCCCAGAGTCTTTGCGACTGCGAGTGCAACGCCCACGGGGACCGACGTGGATGGGGCGGCCCATAGCTGATCGCTCAGCATCGGAATCCGTACAGTGAGCGACGCGGTCGCGCACAGACTTAGAGCACGTTTAGGGACAGCGGGAATGTCGAATATTGGATAAAACTCTTCATGAAACGCAAG
>NC_064620.1:306775599-306778099 GCF_023898315.1 Schistocerca nitens
CGCTATTGGAGCTGGAATTACCGCGGCTGCTGGCACCAGACTTGCCCTCCAATAGATACTCGTTAAAGGATTTAAAGTGTACTCATTCCGATTACGGGGCCTCGGATGAGTCCCGTATCGTTATTTTTCGTCACTACCTCCCCGTGCCGGGAGTGGGTAATTTGCGCGCCTGCTGCCTTCCTTGGATGTGGTAGCCGTTTCTCAGGCTCCCTCTCCGGAATCGAACCCTGATTCCCCGTTACCCGTTACAACCATGGTAGGCGCAGAACCTACCATCGACAGTTGATAAGGCAGACATTTGAAAGATGCGTCGCCGGTACGAAGACCGTGCGATCAGCCCAAAGTTATTCAGAGTCACCAAGGCAAACGGACCGGACGAGCCGACCGATTGGTTTTGATCTAATAAAAGCGTCCCTTCCATCTCTGGTCGGGACTCTGTTTGCATGTATTAGCTCTAGAATTACCACAGTTATCCAAGTAACGTGGGTACGATCTAAGGAACCATAACTGATTTAATGAGCCATTCGCGGTTTCACCTTAATGCGGCTTGTACTGAGACATGCATGGCTTAATCTTTGAGACAAGCATATGACTACTGGCAGGATCAACCAGGGAGCTGCGTCAACTAGAGCTGAGCAGCCGGCCGCCCGGGAGTGTGTCCCGGGGGCCCGCGCGAACACGCAAGCGTCCGCTCAATTATTCTGCAAACAGGAGGAGGCTGGGCTCCCCTGCACGATACACCTCGAAACCCTCTCAGGTCCCGGCGGCGCGCAGCGCCGTCCTAAGTACTTGGTCGGGTTCGAGAGAGGCGCAATCGCCCGGAGATAGGCGAGTAGACGCTTTCAGTGCGACCACCCGTGCTCCCAACTGAGCTTGCCGCTGCCGACAGAGGCCCGGGAGCGTGCTGTCGTGGTGTTGCCGGCGGGAGACAACACGCGGCCACAAACAGTGACCGGGCAGCTCCAACGCCAGCGCCACAGAGGGGCAGAGCCCCACTTGGGTGCCAAAGCGAACTCTCCCAGCACAGCGCACGCGCCAACACATCCGCACAGCTGCGATACAAACCACCTGCGAGAACCGCGGGGGCGACCGAGCAGCAGACGGCGTCGCGGCGCCGAGTGCCGGGCGGCGGCGCATCCTCAACGCACACAGTCCTCAATCGGACCAGCACACTGCAGATGTCCACCGCGCTTCGCACCGGGCCCGGGAGGACCCACTTTGGCCGCACGGCGCCGCGCGCTGGGTGCGCCGGCACGCAGATGCGCCGCCTGCCGCCTCCGTCAGCCGGCGCGCCTGCCACTGGGCGCCCCCACCAGCCGGCTGCCGCGCGTGCGCCCACGCAGCGCGCGGCCAGCACGCCGGGCGCCCCCCCCTCACCGGCCGGGGACGGTCCCACCCAGCCACCGCCGCGTATCGCTTCATACCCACATGCCCACTCACGTTCGTGGGTATGACGGGTGTCGCTGAAGCAACCGGTTAATACCTGTACCGATCGTCGATATCAACGATTCACCTCCAGCGCGAACAACCGCGCAACAACGGATTTCCAGTTCATTTGCGTAACTTGGGCAGCAAACGTAGACATCCATCTACATTTGCGACTTCTACGAGTCTTGCATGCCTGGATGTTGTGTGTCACGACGCACTCCATCAGCATACATACACGCTGCGACGTGTGCACGAAAGAACACGTGGAAGGTGGCCAGCGTACGTATGCGAATGCCATTGCACAGCTGCGAAGCGCATTCAACACGCGAACTCCTGACCGACGAGCTAGAGGTGACAGGAGGGGAGGGGGGGGGGGGGGCGGGGGCGATATACGTCCTATTGCAGTACACAATACAGTGGATAGCGGGACCATGTGGAAAGTAAGCAACACTCGCAAGATGTGAGGGTACGCACCGTAAAATGAATCAATACGCAGAACACCACAGTGTGCGCGAAGTGAACTATGTTGAGATGGTTGCAATTAGGCAACGCTACACGAATTCCTAGATTCATATAACTAACAATTACAGGGCAGGTTAAGGCGCAACGTGGGTTAGGTTAGGGCGCAACGTGGGTTAGGTTAGGGCGCAACGTGGGTTAGGTTTGGGCGCAACGTGGGTTAGGTTAGGGCGCAACGTGGGTTAGGTTAGGGCGCAACGTGGGTTAGGTTAGGGCCCAACGTAGGTTAGGTTAGGGCGCAACGTAGGTTAGGTTAGGGCGCAACGTAGGTTAGGTTAGGGCGCAACGTAGGTTAGGTTAGGGCGCAACGTAGGTTAGGTTAGGGCGCAACGTAGGTTAGGTTAGGGCGCAACGTAGGTTAGGTTAGGGCGCAACGTAGGTTAGGTTAGGGCGCAACGTGGGTTAGGTTAGGGCGCAACGTGGGTTAGGTTAGGGCGCAACGTGGGTTAGGTTAGGGCCCAACGTAGGTTAGGTTAGGGCGCAACGTAGGTTAGGTTAGGGCGCAACGTAGGTTAGGTTAGGGCGCAACGTAGGTTAGGTTAGGGCGCAACGT
>NC_064620.1:306783099-306788099 GCF_023898315.1 Schistocerca nitens
CGCCGACAATTTGCGCATCGATGATATGCGCCACGCCGTCCTTCGACGCTACGACGTCGGGCTTGCGGACTCCCTCTGGCGTTCGGAGGTGTGGCTCGACAGACACGTCGAACCCTCGTTGAGCCAGCCCGCGCGCGACGTATTTCACTACCGCGTCGTGACGCCGCACCCGGGCTCGGCTGGTAAGTCCGCAGCCCTGGACGACGTGGTTCGCGGTCTCGACGGCGTTGCACCTTGCTCGACACATCTTCTCCCTGTCACGGCCGCGACTCCTGCGCGCTTTAGATGGTAATGCGTTAATGCGCGTGCGGATGCACGCCACGTAGTCACGGCCGGACAGGAAGCGACCGGTGTCCTCGACCCAGCTGTGTTGGCCTGATGTCCTGGCTGACGACGAAAGGGCTGCCCCGTCGAAGCTGATATGCAGGCGCGCCGCCCACATCTCGCCAACTTTTGCAGCTGTTTGCAGCAAATGGCCCTCCCACGTGAGGTGTCTCTCTAGCGCCGCCACTTCGTGTCGTGCCTCCCCCAGGTCTGCGTCGGTGGTAGAGGTCTCGGGCTGCAACAGGGTGAGGAGTCTGCCCCGCCTCAGGGTTGGCCCCGTCCAGCGGGCCGATGGAATCCCTAGGCCACCATGGGCTACCGGAGCATGAAAGTAGCCCAAGGGGGTATCAGCTGGGAGGCGGAACCACTTCCTCACCGCGGCCCGAACGCAGTTGTCCATGGCCTTGAGCGCGCCGATGCGGGTGCGACTCAGGGCTAGGCCATGGTACAGGCCCGGGAGAAGAACCTCACGAAGTGCAAAAAGCCGCTGCTGCGGCTTCAGCGGCGCCCGCGTGATGATCGACAGCTGCTCCTCTATGTGTTGCCTCGGATGGAAGAGACACCGGCCTGAGGAGGAGAACTGCAGTCCCAGGTAGCGGAAGGTCTCACCCACTCCCAACGCCGGCACGGTGGTGTCGCCGGCAGTGAAGGTGACGTTGGCATCCACCTTCACTTTCTTCTCGCGGCCGGACGCCACGAGTGCGAGGGTGAGACACTTCCGCGGGTTAACCCGCAGCCCAAGTTGGTCGAGGGCTGCCACTGCTGCGTTGATGAGGGACTGCAGGCCCCCCCTCGTGGAGGCGAAGAGCAGGATGTCGTCCGCGAAGGCCGCCGCGTTGATCTGGCGGCCCAACACCTTGACACCAATGTGAGAGGGCAGCTGTTCTAGAACATAGTCAACAGCGAAATTAAAGAGGAGAGGGGACAAAGGATCTCCTTGCCGAACACCCCTTGCAGGCCGCACGGCCGGGGACTCGTCGCCACCCCCCGCAATTACCGTCGTGCTGTCCGCATAGCAGCCCTCGACGTAGTCAATGAATTCGTCCGGCAGACCATGGGCTTTAAGCACAGGGCGGAGGGCCGCATGGTCCACCGAATCGAACGCCTTAGACACGTCGAGAGACGCCATGAACACAGAACGACAGCGGCGGACGGCGCCGACGAGCACCCGGTCGAGGAGGAAGGTATTCTCCAGCATCCCATCCCTTGGGATGAAAGCCCGCTGACGTTCGTCCACAGCACACATCTGCATTAGGCGAGTCGCCAGAACCTTATGGAAGGTTCTGGCTAACACCGAGCAGACGGTGATGGGCCGAAAGTCAGCGGGGGATGCTGGGGCGGCTGTCTTAGGGAGCAGGGAGGTCCTAGCTCGGAGGAGGGAAGGAGGGAGCTTCCGGGTCAGCAGGAAAAGGTCCAAGAGTTTAGTGGTGACCTCCGCCGGAAGGCGGCGCAGCTGCACCGGCGAGAGGCCGTCAGGGCCGGCAACGGAGCCTCTGGGCGGCAGGGCAGCCGCAACCTCTTCAGCTGTGATCGGCCTCCACAGGCGCCCAAAGTCAACAGACTCCGAGCGCGGGAGAAGCCGGTCGGGGATGGAGCCAGCGGTGGAGGGTGGCTCCGTCGTGAAGAGGCTGCGCCAGAAGTCCACCAGCCCAGGGATGTTCGACGGCGGCTGTAGCAGGGTGCCATCCAGGAGGCCTCGCACACAGCGTGCGCGGTTCTTCCTGAAGGCGTCCTGAACTCTAGCATACTCCCACCGGCGGCGCTTCCGCTTGGAGAGCGGAGGGCCACCATCAGGCCGCTGCTTGGATGGCGGGCGCGGCTTCTTCTTCGTCCGTATTCCTGCTTCTTCCGAGCCGACAGCTCGGAGGGCCTCGGGCAGCCCAGCCGCAATCACTGCCGACGGCGTACCCGGTCCCAGACACACAAGGTCGTCCAGGGCCGAGAAACGCGCGGCTGACCGCGGCAGGCCGGCGAGGTGCCTCCATATGGCTTCGTCGACATCAGATGTTGGTGGCGGGCGCTCAAGCTCCGGCGGAGAGGGTGGCCTCTCTGGCAGCGACTCCGTGACGGGTGGATGGCGCAGAACCTGCTGCACCTGATGTTCCCGCTTCAGCTCCTCCACGTACTCACGCACCATCGCCCTGTGCGCCGCCGTCCTCCTCCTACACTTGACGGCATCCAGGGTGCGGTGCGGAAACAGCGGTAGAAGCTCCTGGTTTGCGAAAAGGAATTTGGAGTCACTGGCACAGAGAAGCCTAGCCTCCGCCAGGGCGAGCTCCCGCATCTCTTCTTCCGCCCACCGAGCTCTCTTCCTATCGGTTGTAATTTCCGCATTCGCCGCTTCCGGATGGGCGCGGCGGCGGTGTTGTCCGAGCCCGATCTTGCTGCGGAAAGCACGGCTGCAGATGCTGCAGTGGAACCATGGCTCCACGGTCTCCTCTACTTCAGGGACGGTTGGTAGGGTAGCAGTCGGGACTGTTGGGCCGGGACCTTCAGCGGAAGGCCCGGTACCCGTTTTCTCTTGTCTTGTTGTCCCAACGTTAAGGGTTTCGCGATGGAGGGCTGGTAACCCCCCAAAGCCCCAGGTGCGGACTTCCACTCAGCTTACCAGTCCTATGAAGGACTGGCGTATCGGCGGGCCCACGGGAAGGGGGGAAGCCGCAGGCAAGGAGAGGCTAAGAGGGCTTGGCCCATGTATTGCGCATCACTTGCCCAGTAACTACGACCTTAAGAGAGTCATAGTTACTCCCGCCGTTTACCCGCGCTTGCTTGAATTTCTTCACGTTGACATTCAGAGCACTGGGCAGAAATCACATTGCGTCAACACCCGCTAGGGCCATCGCAATGCTTTGTTTTAATTAGACAGTCGGATTCCCCCAGTCCGTGCCAGTTCTGAGTTGATCGTTGAATGGCGGCCGAAGAGAATCCGCGCACCCGCGCGCCCCCGGAGGAGCACGCTAAGGCGGACGCGGCCTCGCAGCAAGGAAGATCCGTGGGAGGCCAAGGCACGGGACCGAGCTCGGATCCTGCACGCAGGTTGAAGCACCGGGGCGCGAACGCCGCACAGGCGCGCGCATCCTGCACCGCCGGCCAGCACGAGGCCGACCAACGGCGAGAGCAGACCACACCCACGCTAAACGCCCGCACTTACCGGCACCCCTACGGCACTCACCTCGCCCAGGCCCGGCACGTTAGCGCTGACCCACTTCCCGACCAAGCCCGACACGCCCCGATCCTCAGAGCCAATCCTTATCCCGAAGTTACGGATCCAATTTGCCGACTTCCCTTACCTACATTATTCTATCGACTAGAGGCTCTTCACCTTGGAGACCTGCTGCGGATATGGGTACGAACCGGCGCGACACCTCCACGTGGCCCTCTCCCGGATTTTCAAGGTCCGAGGGGAAGATCGGGACACCGCCGCAACTGCGGTGCTCTTCGCGTTCCAAACCCTATCTCCCTGCTAGAGGATTCCAGGGAACTCGAACGCTCATGCAGAAAAGAAAACTCTTCCCCGATCTCCCGACGGCGTCTCCGGGTCCTTTTGGGTTACCCCGACGAGCATCTCTAAAAGAGGGGCCCGACTTGTATCGGTTCCGCTGCCGGGTTCCGGAATAGGAACCGGATTCCCTTTCGCCCAACGGGGGCCAGCACAAAGTGCATCATGCTATGACGGCCCCCATCAACATCGGATTTCTCCTAGGGCTTAGGATCGACTGACTCGTGTGCAACGGCTGTTCACACGAAACCCTTCTCCGCGTCAGCCCTCCAGGGCCTCGCTGGAGTATTTGCTACTACCACCAAGATCTGCACCGACGGCGGCTCCAGGCAGGCTCACGCCCAGACCCTTCTGCGCCCACCGCCGCGACCCTCCTACTCGTCAGGGCTTCGCGGCCGGCCGCAAGGACCGGCCGTGACTGCCGGACTGACGGCCGAGTATAGGCACGACGCTTCAGCGCCATCCATTTTCAGGGCTAGTTGCTTCGGCAGGTGAGTTGTTACACACTCCTTAGCGGATTCCGACTTCCATGGCCACCGTCCTGCTGTCTTAAGCAACCAACGCCTTTCATGGTTTCCCATGAGCGTCGATTCGGGCGCCTTAACTCGGCGTTTGGTTCATCCCACAGCGCCAGTTCTGCTTACCAAAAGTGGCCCACTTGGCACTCCGATCCGAGTCGTTTGCTCGCGGCTTCAGCATATCAAGCAAGCCGGAGATCTCACCCATTTAAAGTTTGAGAATAGGTTGAGGTCGTTTCGGCCCCAAGGCCTCTAATCATTCGCTTTACCGGATGAGACTCGTACGAGCACCAGCTATCCTGAGGGAAACTTCGGAGGGAACCAGCTACTAGATGGTTCGATTAGTCTTTCGCCCCTATACCCAGCTCCGACGATCGATTTGCACGTCAGAATCGCTACGGACCTCCATCAGGGTTTCCCCTGACTTCGTCCTGGCCAGGCATAGTTCACCATCTTTCGGGTCCCAACGTGTACGCTCTAGGTGCGCCTCACCTCGCAATGAGGACGAGACGCCCCGGGAGTGCGGAGGCCGCCGCCCCGTGAAGGGCGGGGAAGCCCCATCCTCCCTCGGCCCGCGCAAGGCGAGACCTTCACTTTCATTACGCCTTTAGGTTTCGTACAGCCCAATGACTCGCGCACATGTTAGACTCCTTGGTCCG
>NC_064620.1:306790599-306795599 GCF_023898315.1 Schistocerca nitens
TTTCGCTTCTGTTCGTCTTGCGACGATCCAAGAATTTCACCTCTAACGTCGCAATACGAATGCCCCCGCCTGTCCCTATTAATCATTACCTCGGGTTCCGAAAACCAACAAAATAGAACCGAGGTCCTATTCCATTATTCCATGCACACAGTATTCAGGCGGGCTTGCCTGCTTTAAGCACTCTAATTTGTTCAAAGTAAACGTGCCGGCCCACCGAGACACTCAATAAAGAGCACCCTGGTAGGATTTCAACGGGGTCCGCCTCGGGACGCACGAGCACGCACGAGGCGGTCGCACGCCTTCGGCTCGCCCCACCGGCAGGACGTCCCACGATACATGCCAGTTAAACACCGACGGGCGGTGAACCAACAGCGTGGGACACAAATCCAACTACGAGCTTTTT
This sequence comes from Schistocerca nitens, assembly GCF_023898315.1. Lineage (NCBI taxonomy): Eukaryota > Metazoa > Arthropoda > Insecta > Orthoptera > Acrididae > Schistocerca > Schistocerca nitens. The sequence goes on from NC_064620.1 coordinate 306,791,003, forward strand.
AACCGCAACAACTTTAATATACGCTATTGGAGCTGGAATTACCGCGGCTGCTGGCACCAGACTTGCCCTCCAATAGATACTCGTTAAAGGATTTAAAGTGTACTCATTCCGATTACGGGGCCTCGGATGAGTCCCGTATCGTTATTTTTCGTCACTACCTCCCCGTGCCGGGAGTGGGTAATTTGCGCGCCTGCTGCCTTCCTTGGATGTGGTAGCCGTTTCTCAGGCTCCCTCTCCGGAATCGAACCCTGATTCCCCGTTACCCGTTACAACCATGGTAGGCGCAGAACCTACCATCGACAGTTGATAAGGCAGACATTTGAAAGATGCGTCGCCGGTACGAAGACCGTGCGATCAGCCCAAAGTTATTCAGAGTCACCAAGGCAAACGGACCGGACGAGCCGACCGATTGGTTTTGATCTAATAAAAGCGTCCCTTCCATCTCTGGTCGGGACTCTGTTTGCATGTATTAGCTCTAGAATTACCACAGTTATCCAAGTAACGTGGGTACGATCTAAGGAACCATAACTGATTTAATGAGCCATTCGCGGTTTCACCTTAATGCGGCTTGTACTGAGACATGCATGGCTTAATCTTTGAGACAAGCATATGACTACTGGCAGGATCAACCAGGGAGCTGCGTCAACTAGAGCTGAGCAGCCGGCCGCCCGGGAGTGTGTCCCGGAGGCCCGCGCGAACACGCAAGCGTCCGCTCAATTATTCTGCAAACAGGAGGAGGCTGGGCTCCCCTGCACGATACACCTCGAAACCCTCTCAGGTCCCGGCGGCGCGCAGCGCCGTCCTAAGTACTTGGTCGGGTTCGAGAGAGGCGCAATCGCCCGGAGATAGGCGAGTAGACGCTTTCAGTGCGACCACCCGTGCTCCCAACTGAGCTTGCCGCTGCCGACAGAGGCCCGGGAGCGTGCTGTCGTGGTGTTGCCGGCGGGAGACAACACGCGGCCACAAACAGTGACCGGGCAGCTCCAACGCCAGCGCCACAGAGGGGCAGAGCCCCACTTGGGTGCCAAAGCGAACTCTCCCAGCACAGCGCACGCGCCAACACATCCGCACAGCTGCGATACAAACCACCTGCGAGAACCGCGGGGGCGACCGAGCAGCAGACGGCGTCGCGGCGCCGAGTGCCGGGCGGCGGCGCATCCTCAACGCACACAGTCCTCAATCGGACCAGCACACTGCAGATGTCCACCGCGCTTCGCACCGGGCCCGGGAGGACCCACTTTGGCCGCACGGCGCCGCGCGCTGGGTGCGCCGGCACGCAGATGCGCCGCCTGCCGCGTCCGTCAGCCGGCGCGCCTGCCACTGGGCGCCCCCACCAGCCGGCTGCCGCGCGTGCGCCCACGCAGCGCGCGGCCAGCACGCCGGGCGCCCCCCCCTCACCGGCCGGGGACGGTCCCACCCAGCCACCGCCGCGTATCGCTTCATACCCACATGCCCACTCACGTTCGTGGGTATGACGGGTGTCGCTGAAGCAACCGGTTAATACCTGTACCGATCGTCGATATCAACGATTCACCTCCAGCGCGAACAACCGCGCAACAACGGATTTCCAGTTCATTTGCGTAACTTGGGCAGCAAACGTAGACGTCCATCTACATTTGCGAATTCAATGGGTCTTGCATGCCTGGATGTTATGAGTCACGACACGCCACATCAGTCCACATACATGCTGCGACGTATGCACGAGAGAACACGTGGAAGGTGGCCCGCGTACGTATGCCGATGCCATTGCACAGCTGCGAAGCTCATTGAACACGCAAACTCCTGACTGACGAACTAGAGGCGACAGGGGAGGGGGGGGGGGGGGGGGGGGCGATATACGTCTTATAGCAGTACACATTACAGTGGATAGCGGGACCATGTGGAACGTACGCAACACTCGCTAGATGTTGTGAGGGTAGGCACCGTAACATGATTCAATACGCAGGACACCAGAGTGTGCGCGCAGCGAACTATGTTGAGAGGGTTGCGATTAGGCAACGCTACACGAATTTCTAGATTCATATAACAAACAATTACGTGGGTTAGGTTAGGGCGCAACGTGGGTTAGGTTAGGGCCCAACTTAGGTTAGGTTAGGGCCCAACTTAGGTTAGGTTAGGGCCCAACTTAGGTTAGGTTAGGGCCCAACTTAGGTTAGGTTAGGGCCCAACTTAGGTTAGGTTAGGGCCCAACTTAGGTTAGGTTAGGGCCCAACTTAGGTTAGGTTAGGGCCCAACTTAGGTTAGGTTAGGGCCCAACTTAGGTTAGGTTAGGGCCCAACTTAGGTTAGGTTAGGGCCCAACTTAGGTTAGGTTAGGGCCCAACTTAGGTTAGGTTAGGGCCCAACTTAGGTTAGGTTAGGGCCCAACTTAGGTTAGGTTAGGGCCCAACTTAGGTTAGGTTAAGCCCCAACTTAGGTTAGGTTAAGCCCCAACTTAGGTTAGGTTAAGCCCCAACTTAGGTTAGGTTAAGCCCCAACTTAGGTTAGGTTAAGCCCCAACTTAGGTTAGGTTAAGCCCCAACTTAGGTTAGGTTAAGCCCCAACTTAGGTTAGGTTAAGCCCCAACTTAGGTTAGGTTAAGCCCCAACTTAGGTTAGGTTAAGCCCCAACTTAGGTTAGGTTAAGGCGCAACATAGGTTAGGTTAAGGCGCAACATAGGTTAGGTTAAGGCGCAACATAGGTTAGGTTAAGGCGCAACATAGGTTAGGTTAAGGCGCAACATAGGTTAGGTTAAGGCGCAACATAGGTTAGGTTAAGGCGCAACATAGGTTAGGTTAAGGCGCAACATAGGTTAGGTTAAGGCGCAACATAGGTTAGGTTAAGGCGCAACATAGGTTAGGTTAAGGCGCAACATAGGTTAGGTTAAGGCGCAACATAGGTTAGGTTAAGGCGCAACATAGGTTAGGTTAAGGTGCAACATAGGTTAGGTTAAGGTGCAACATAGGTTAGGTTAAGGTGCAACATAGGTTAGGTTAAGGTGCAACATAGGTTAGGTTAAGGTGCAACATAGGTTAGGTTAAGGGATGGTGTATGAGGGGGGAGGGGACGAGGTTCGTTCATAGTGATGATGGTAAGTGGACGCCTGAGGCACCCTGAGATGTGTCACGTCAGGATGCATCTTTCTCTCAGGGGAGGTGGTGCGCCGGTTGCGTGGGTGTGGCAAGGGAGTGGCAGGCCTGTGTCTTTCATTCCTGCCATTGCTTATATGCTGTGAGACAAGGCAGTGTGGTGGTGTTGGTTGCACCCCTGTCTAGGACATGTGTGGGTGTTTGTGGCTTATCTGAGTAATGATGGTTGTTGGAAGAGTGAGATATTCTGTTTTTGGGGTGGACCTCCTGGTTTTGTTATCATAGTGTGAATGGTGTAATGTGGCGGAGAGGATGCACTGGATGTTGTTCCATGCTGGTGCTTAGATATCTTGTCTGTGTCTGTTACAGCCAGAGAGTAGTGTGTGATAGAGTGTCTGGGTGACGTGTAGTTCGCATGTGTGCACAGACTGTCAGCATGTATAGGGACTGTTGTATGTCGTATGCCATCTATATTCCGATGGCTCTGCATCTATTAGTAATCAGCGCCATGTATCAGTTTAATCTGGTTGCGGTCACGCGGTGTTCTATCTCTGTACAGTAGTAGAGGTGCGACTGCACTACGTAGCTACCCCTTGCGGCAGCTTTCCCCGGTGTATGGCATACGATTATCGGCAATCAGTCGATTAGTGACAACTGGTCGTGTGACAACGTCACATGTCTGCGGGTGGGATACGCTACACCCTGCCTGTGGGTCAGGGCTCAGGAAAGCTCTCCTGACACTGAGCGCTCGGACCGTCATTACCCGTCTGAGTAATATATTGCGGAGCGCTTTTAGCCATTGCCCAGAGTCTTTGCGACTGCGAGTGCAACGCCCATGGGGATCGACATGGTTGGGGCGCTTTCTAGCTGATCGCTCGGCATCGGAATCCGTACTGTGAGCAACGCAATCGCGCACAGACTTAGAGCATGTGTGGGGACAGCGGGAATTTCGCATCTTGGATAAAACTCTTCATGAAACGGACGATATAGGGGTGGTTTGCAACTTACGACTGCGAGAAGAGTCCGCCGTTCATCCGCTGGAGTTGCGAGGTGGGCTGTTGGGGTGGAGCACGTACGGGTGCGGGTGGAGTGATTGTCGGTCGACCACTTTCTGCGGCGCAGGCACTGGCGTCGGGGCTCCTGGGGTGGTCAGAGGATGCAGTCTTGGTGCGTGGGGTCGAAAAATGTGTACTGTCGGCCCAGCGATGTCGTAGTCAGCTTGTGTCTCATAGGTGGCGGTATCGTCGTTCCAGGGGTCATGTTGTGGGAGATCGACAGATGGCGTTAATTTTTGTGGTGCGCTCGACATGGTGGATGTAGTGTTGTCAGATGCGCGTAGATGGAGGTATTGCATGTGGTTTCGTCGTATTTGCATAGATGGCGGTGCTGTGTTTTGGCAGTATGCTTGGCGTAGTTTCCTTGAATTCCTGTAGATGGAGGTGTCGTTTATGGGCTGGATGTCAATGTAGTGTACTCACATTCCGAGAGATGTCGTTCGTGTGCCCGTCGGTGGCATTGTCAACGTCGTCC
>NC_064620.1:306803099-306805599 GCF_023898315.1 Schistocerca nitens
CTGGCAGGATCAACCAGGGAGCTGCGTCAACTAGAGCTGAGCAGCCGGCCGCCCGGGAGTGTGTCCCGGAGGCCCGCGCGAACACGCAAGCGTCCGCTCAATTATTCTGCAAACAGGAGGAGGCTGGGCTCCCCTGCACGATACACCTCGAAACCCTCTCAGGTCCCGGCGGCGCGCAGCGCCGTCCTAAGTACTTGGTCGGGTTCGAGAGAGGCGCAATCGCCCGGAGATAGGCGAGTAGACGCTTTCAGTGCGACCACCCGTGCTCCCAACTGAGCTTGCCGCTGCCGACAGAGGCCCGGGAGCGTGCTGTCGTGGTGTTGCCGGCGGGAGACAACACGCGGCCACAAACAGTGACCGGGCAGCTCCAACGCCAGCGCCACAGAGGGGCAGAGCCCCACTTGGGTGCCAAAGCGAACTCTCCCAGCACAGCGCACGCGCCAACACATCCGCACAGCTGCGATACAAACCACCTGCGAGAACCGCGGGGGCGACCGAGCAGCAGACGGCGTCGCGGCGCCGAGTGCCGGGCGGCGGCGCATCCTCAACGCACACAGTCCTCAATCGGACCAGCACACTGCAGATGTCCACCGCGCTTCGCACCGGGCCCGGGAGGACCCACTTTGGCCGCACGGCGCCGCGCGCTGGGTGCGCCGGCACGCAGATGCGCCGCCTGCCGCGTCCGTCAGCCGGCGCGCCTGCCACTGGGCGCCCCCACCAGCCGGCTGCCGCGCGTGCGCCCACGCAGCGCGCGGCCAGCACGCCGGGCGCCCCCCCCTCACCGGCCGGGGACGGTCCCACCCAGCCACCGCCGCGTATCGCTTCATACCCACATGCCCACTCACGTTCGTGGGTATGACGGGTGTCGCTGAAGCAACCGGTTAATACCTGTACCGATCGTCGATATCAACGATTCACCTCCAGCGCGAACAACCGCGCAACAACGGATTTCCAGTTCATTTGCGTAACTTGGGCAGCAAACGTAGACGTCCATCTACATTTGCGAATTCAATGGGTCTTGCATGCCTGGATGTTATGAGTCACGACACGCCACATCAGTCCACATACATGCTGCGACGTATGCACGAGAGAACACGTGGAAGGTGGCCCGCGTACGTATGCCGATGCCATTGCACAGCTGCGAAGCTCATTGAACACGCAAACTCCTGACTGACGAACTAGAGGCGACAGGGGAGGGGGGGGGGGGGGGGGGGCGATATACGTCTTATAGCAGTACACATTACAGTGGATAGCGGGACCATGTGGAACGTACGCAACACTCGCTAGATGTTGTGAGGGTAGGCACCGTAACATGATTCAATACGCAGGACACCAGAGTGTGCGCGCAGCGAACTATGTTGAGAGGGTTGCGATTAGGCAACGCTACACGAATTTCTAGATTCATATAACAAACAATTACGTGGGTTAGGTTAGGGCGCAACGTGGGTTAGGTTAGGGCCCAACTTAGGTTAGGTTAGGGCCCAACTTAGGTTAGGTTAGGGCCCAACTTAGGTTAGGTTAGGGCCCAACTTAGGTTAGGTTAGGGCCCAACTTAGGTTAGGTTAGGGCCCAACTTAGGTTAGGTTAGGGCCCAACTTAGGTTAGGTTAGGGCCCAACTTAGGTTAGGTTAGGGCCCAACTTAGGTTAGGTTAGGGCCCAACTTAGGTTAGGTTAGGGCCCAACTTAGGTTAGGTTAGGGCCCAACTTAGGTTAGGTTAGGGCCCAACTTAGGTTAGGTTAGGGCCCAACTTAGGTTAGGTTAGGGCCCAACTTAGGTTAGGTTAAGCCCCAACTTAGGTTAGGTTAAGCCCCAACTTAGGTTAGGTTAAGCCCCAACTTAGGTTAGGTTAAGCCCCAACTTAGGTTAGGTTAAGCCCCAACTTAGGTTAGGTTAAGCCCCAACTTAGGTTAGGTTAAGCCCCAACTTAGGTTAGGTTAAGCCCCAACTTAGGTTAGGTTAAGCCCCAACTTAGGTTAGGTTAAGCCCCAACTTAGGTTAGGTTAAGGCGCAACATAGGTTAGGTTAAGGCGCAACATAGGTTAGGTTAAGGCGCAACATAGGTTAGGTTAAGGCGCAACATAGGTTAGGTTAAGGCGCAACATAGGTTAGGTTAAGGCGCAACATAGGTTAGGTTAAGGCGCAACATAGGTTAGGTTAAGGCGCAACATAGGTTAGGTTAAGGCGCAACATAGGTTAGGTTAAGGCGCAACATAGGTTAGGTTAAGGCGCAACATAGGTTAGGTTAAGGCGCAACATAGGTTAGGTTAAGGCGCAACATAGGTTAGGTTAAGGCGCAACATAGGTTAGGTTAAGGTGCAACATAGGTTAGGTTAAGGTGCAACATAGGTTAGGTTAAGGTGCAACATAGGTTAGGTTAAGGTGCAACATAGGTTAGGTTAAGGTGCAACATAGGTTAGGTTAAGGTGCAACATAGGTTAGGTTAAGGGATGGTGTATGAGGGGGGAGGGGACGAGGTTCGTTCATAGTGATGATGGTAA
>NC_064620.1:306813099-306820599 GCF_023898315.1 Schistocerca nitens
CACAGACCTGTTATTGCTCAATCTCGTGCGGCTAGAAGCCGCCTGTCCCTCTAAGAAGAAAAGTAATCGCTGACAGCACGAAGGATGTCACGCGACTAGTTAGCAGGCTAGAGTCTCGTTCGTTATCGGAATTAACCAGACAAATCGCTCCACCAACTAAGAACGGCCATGCACCACCACCCACCGAATCAAGAAAGAGCTATCAATCTGTCAATCCTTCCGGTGTCCGGGCCTGGTGAGGTTTCCCGTGTTGAGTCAAATTAAGCCGCAGGCTCCACTCCTGGTGGTGCCCTTCCGTCAATTCCTTTAAGTTTCAGCTTTGCAACCATACTTCCCCCGGAACCCAAAAGCTTTGGTTTCCCGGAGGCTGCCCGCCGAGTCATCGGAGGAACTGCGGCGGATCGCTGGCTGGCATCGTTTATGGTTAGAACTAGGGCGGTATCTGATCGCCTTCGAACCTCTAACTTTCGTTCTTGATTAATGAAAACATACTTGGCAAATGCTTTCGCTTCTGTTCGTCTTGCGACGATCCAAGAATTTCACCTCTAACGTCGCAATACGAATGCCCCCGCCTGTCCCTATTAATCATTACCTCGGGTTCCGAAAACCAACAAAATAGAACCGAGGTCCTATTCCATTATTCCATGCACACAGTATTCAGGCGGGCTTGCCTGCTTTAAGCACTCTAATTTGTTCAAAGTAAACGTGCCGGCCCACCGAGACACTCAATAAAGAGCACCCTGGTAGGATTTCAACGGGGTCCGCCTCGGGACGCACGAGCACGCACGAGGCGGTCGCACGCCTTCGGCTCGCCCCACCGGCAGGACGTCCCACGATACATGCCAGTTAAACACCGACGGGCGGTGAACCAACAGCGTGGGACACAAATCCAACTACGAGCTTTTTAACCGCAACAACTTTAATATACGCTATTGGAGCTGGAATTACCGCGGCTGCTGGCACCAGACTTGCCCTCCAATAGATACTCGTTAAAGGATTTAAAGTGTACTCATTCCGATTACGGGGCCTCGGATGAGTCCCGTATCGTTATTTTTCGTCACTACCTCCCCGTGCCGGGAGTGGGTAATTTGCGCGCCTGCTGCCTTCCTTGGATGTGGTAGCCGTTTCTCAGGCTCCCTCTCCGGAATCGAACCCTGATTCCCCGTTACCCGTTACAACCATGGTAGGCGCAGAACCTACCATCGACAGTTGATAAGGCAGACATTTGAAAGATGCGTCGCCGGTACGAAGACCGTGCGATCAGCCCAAAGTTATTCAGAGTCACCAAGGCAAACGGACCGGACGAGCCGACCGATTGGTTTTGATCTAATAAAAGCGTCCCTTCCATCTCTGGTCGGGACTCTGTTTGCATGTATTAGCTCTAGAATTACCACAGTTATCCAAGTAACGTGGGTACGATCTAAGGAACCATAACTGATTTAATGAGCCATTCGCGGTTTCACCTTAATGCGGCTTGTACTGAGACATGCATGGCTTAATCTTTGAGACAAGCATATGACTACTGGCAGGATCAACCAGGGAGCTGCGTCAACTAGAGCTGAGCAGCCGGCCGCCCGGGAGTGTGTCCCGGAGGCCCGCGCGAACACGCAAGCGTCCGCTCAATTATTCTGCAAACAGGAGGAGGCTGGGCTCCCCTGCACGATACACCTCGAAACCCTCTCAGGTCCCGGCGGCGCGCAGCGCCGTCCTAAGTACTTGGTCGGGTTCGAGAGAGGCGCAATCGCCCGGAGATAGGCGAGTAGACGCTTTCAGTGCGACCACCCGTGCTCCCAACTGAGCTTGCCGCTGCCGACAGAGGCCCGGGAGCGTGCTGTCGTGGTGTTGCCGGCGGGAGACAACACGCGGCCACAAACAGTGACCGGGCAGCTCCAACGCCAGCGCCACAGAGGGGCAGAGCCCCACTTGGGTGCCAAAGCGAACTCTCCCAGCACAGCGCACGCGCCAACACATCCGCACAGCTGCGATACAAACCACCTGCGAGAACCGCGGGGGCGACCGAGCAGCAGACGGCGTCGCGGCGCCGAGTGCCGGGCGGCGGCGCATCCTCAACGCACACAGTCCTCAATCGGACCAGCACACTGCAGATGTCCACCGCGCTTCGCACCGGGCCCGGGAGGACCCACTTTGGCCGCACGGCGCCGCGCGCTGGGTGCGCCGGCACGCAGATGCGCCGCCTGCCGCGTCCGTCAGCCGGCGCGCCTGCCACTGGGCGCCCCCACCAGCCGGCTGCCGCGCGTGCGCCCACGCAGCGCGCGGCCAGCACGCCGGGCGCCCCCCCCTCACCGGCCGGGGACGGTCCCACCCAGCCACCGCCGCGTATCGCTTCATACCCACATGCCCACTCACGTTCGTGGGTATGACGGGTGTCGCTGAAGCAACCGGTTAATACCTGTACCGATCGTCGATATCAACGATTCACCTCCAGCGCGAACAACCGCGCAACAACGGATTTCCAGTTCATTTGCGTAACTTGGGCAGCAAACGTAGACGTCCATCTACATTTGCGAATTCAATGGGTCTTGCATGCCTGGATGTTATGAGTCACGACACGCCACATCAGTCCACATACATGCTGCGACGTATGCACGAGAGAACACGTGGAAGGTGGCCCGCGTACGTATGCCGATGCCATTGCACAGCTGCGAAGCTCATTGAACACGCAAACTCCTGACTGACGAACTAGAGGCGACAGGGGAGGGGGGGGGGCGATATACGTCTTATAGCAGTACACATTACAGTGGATAGCGGGACCATGTGGAACGTACGCAACACTCGCTAGATGTTGTGAGGGTAGGCACCGTAACATGATTCAATACGCAGGACACCAGAGTGTGCGCGCAGCGAACTATGTTGAGAGGGTTGCGATTAGGCAACGCTACACGAATTTCTAGATTCATATAACAAACAATTACGTGGGTTAGGTTAGGGCGCAACGTGGGTTAGGTTAGGGCCCAACTTAGGTTAGGTTAGGGCCCAACTTAGGTTAGGTTAGGGCCCAACTTAGGTTAGGTTAGGGCCCAACTTAGGTTAGGTTAGGGCCCAACTTAGGTTAGGTTAGGGCCCAACTTAGGTTAGGTTAGGGCCCAACTTAGGTTAGGTTAGGGCCCAACTTAGGTTAGGTTAGGGCCCAACTTAGGTTAGGTTAGGGCCCAACTTAGGTTAGGTTAGGGCCCAACTTAGGTTAGGTTAGGGCCCAACTTAGGTTAGGTTAGGGCCCAACTTAGGTTAGGTTAGGGCCCAACTTAGGTTAGGTTAGGGCCCAACTTAGGTTAGGTTAGGGCCCAACTTAGGTTAGGTTAGGGCCCAACTTAGGTTAGGTTAGGGCCCAACTTAGGTTAGGTTAAGCCCCAACTTAGGTTAGGTTAAGCCCCAACTTAGGTTAGGTTAAGCCCCAACTTAGGTTAGGTTAAGCCCCAACTTAGGTTAGGTTAAGCCCCAACTTAGGTTAGGTTAAGCCCCAACTTAGGTTAGGTTAAGCCCCAACTTAGGTTAGGTTAAGCCCCAACTTAGGTTAGGTTAAGGCGCAACATAGGTTAGGTTAAGGCGCAACATAGGTTAGGTTAAGGCGCAACATAGGTTAGGTTAAGGCGCAACATAGGTTAGGTTAAGGCGCAACATAGGTTAGGTTAAGGCGCAACATAGGTTAGGTTAAGGCGCAACATAGGTTAGGTTAAGGCGCAACATAGGTTAGGTTAAGGCGCAACATAGGTTAGGTTAAGGCGCAACATAGGTTAGGTTAAGGCGCAACATAGGTTAGGTTAAGGCGCAACATAGGTTAGGTTAAGGCGCAACATAGGTTAGGTTAAGGCGCAACATAGGTTAGGTTAAGGCGCAACATAGGTTAGGTTAAGGTGCAACATAGGTTAGGTTAAGGTGCAACATAGGTTAGGTTAAGGTGCAACATAGGTTAGGTTAAGGTGCAACATAGGTTAGGTTAAGGTGCAACATAGGTTAGGTTAAGGTGCAACATAGGTTAGGTTAAGGGATGGTGTATGAGGGGGGAGGGGACGAGGTTCGTTCATAGTGATGATGGTAAGTGGACGCCTGAGGCACCCTGAGATGTGTCACGTCAGGATGCATCTTTCTCTCAGGGGAGGTGGTGCGCCGGTTGCGTGGGTGTGGCAAGGGAGTGGCAGGCCTGTGTCTTTCATTCCTGCCATTGCTTATATGCTGTGAGACAAGGCAGTGTGGTGGTGTTGGTTGCACCCCTGTCTAGGACATGTGTGGGTGTTTGTGGCTTATCTGAGTAATGATGGTTGTTGGAAGAGTGAGATATTCTGTTTTTGGGGTGGACCTCCTGGTTTTGTTATCATAGTGTGAATGGTGTAATGTGGCGGAGAGGATGCACTGGATGTTGTTCCATGCTGGTGCTTAGATATCTTGTCTGTGTCTGTTACAGCCAGAGAGTAGTGTGTGATAGAGTGTCTGGGTGACGTGTAGTTCGCATGTGTGCACAGACTGTCAGCATGTATAGGGACTGTTGTATGTCGTATGCCATCTATATTCCGATGGCTCTGCATCTATTAGTAATCAGCGCCATGTATCAGTTTAATCTGGTTGCGGTCACGCGGTGTTCTATCTCTGTACAGTAGTAGAGGTGCGACTGCACTACGTAGCTACCCCTTGCGGCAGCTTTCCCCGGTGTATGGCATACGATTATCGGCAATCAGTCGATTAGTGACAACTGGTCGTGTGACAACGTCACATGTCTGCGGGTGGGATACGCTACACCCTGCCTGTGGGTCAGGGCTCAGGAAAGCTCTCCTGACACTGAGCGCTCGGACCGTCATTACCCGTCTGAGTAATATATTGCGGAGCGCTTTTAGCCATTGCCCAGAGTCTTTGCGACTGCGAGTGCAACGCCCATGGGGATCGACATGGTTGGGGCGCTTTCTAGCTGATCGCTCGGCATCGGAATCCGTACTGTGAGCAACGCAATCGCGCACAGACTTAGAGCATGTGTGGGGACATTCGCATATATCATCTATCTATGTGGCCCTGTATCATTTACTAAACAGTGCCGGGAGACAACTGAACCATTAGTAGAGTACTGATGTACAGCAGAATGTTTACCTTCCACCAGAGTACGAGTATCGACTCTACCCCAGCGTTGCCACCGCCGCATGATGCGGTCTTTGGAAAAACTACCCCCACACCGTCACCATTGTGCGGGGGTACGGACCCTCTATATCCTCAGAGGAGCACTCTTTGCCACCGGGCGTCAGGTCTCGCGGCCTGCCGTCCAGTGCCCACGGGGAACCGCGTGGAGGTGGTGCCGCCGTAGCATCCGCTTACAATGGGCATCAGCCGGCGCACGTTTCGCCTGCGATTTGCAGGCTCCACAACACACGGCTCGGGCTAGCCAGGCCTTGCCCATCGTCGAGCCCGGAATGTTCCGGGTTCTTAGCCTAGAGTCAGTCGCATTTTAATCGTCACCGACCCAAGAGTCGGCGTCAGAATCAGTGCTACTTGCCTCTGGTGTGGTGTCGGGGTCACGGAGCATTCCTGCTCTTTCCCTTGCGAGTTCCAGCGCTCGTCTTTCCAAGTATTGTTCCAGCGCCATAGCAGATATTGCAGAGGCAAGAGTGTCTAGCGCCCTCCAGTGCTCTCTGCTCCGAAGAAGCGCTCTGACGTCTCTGTTAGGGAGCAGTACTCCATCCCGTGCATTTGCAAATTGTGGGCAGTCCCACAGAGCGTGCTCCGGGGATCCTACCTCGCCGCAGTCACAGTCTGTGGTTTCACTTTTGCCAGTCCAGCACAAATAGGTGGAATAAGGGCCATGTCCTGTCAAGAAGTGCACCAGTCCCCGAGAGGGTTTCAGAAACCGGAGTCTCATCCGCTCTCTCACGTTGGGGAATATGCGGTGCACGCGCCTGCCAGTGCGGAGCGCGTCCCACCTCTGCTGCCACTCGTCTAGGAGCCAGTTCCGGACTTCAGCAGCGCTGTCTGCCGGTCGGCCTAAGATGTTAGTGACTCCTTCCGGATTGCCCTTCCGGAGCCAATACAGCGCACCCCTTTCTCTGACCAGTAGGTCGAGTGGGGGGATTGCTGTTACGACAAGTAACGCATCAGCGGATGTCGTGCTGTATGCTCCAGTGAGGCGCACCAGCGCGAGGCGCTGCAGCCTCCTCATCGCCGCCGCAGGTTTCCTCTTTCTCAGTCTATGAGCCCAAACACTCGACCCGTACGCCGTGATGGCTATAAGGATGCTCGAGTGATATAGCCTTAGTGTATGCAGTGGCAGATGGAATTGCCTGTTGGCAATGCTGGCTATTGTGTGTAATATGGCTTGGCCTTTGCGACATACGATCTCGATGTGCGCAGTGAACAGTCTGGACTCGTCTAGGTGAATCCCCAGGTACTTCGTCATGTATTTTCGCCTGACTGCTCCGCCAGCGATTCGGATCAAAGGATCACGCGCCAGTCGGCCGCGCAACATGACATACACCGTTTTCTCTGCAGACAGCTTCAGCTTCACTTTCTGGCACCACTGCTGCAGTGCATTGAGCGCTGCGTTGCAGTTTGCTTCCAGCAGTGCCCGAGAATCACCTTCTATTACTAGAAGAATGTCATCAGCGTACGCCACCACGCCTCGCACTTGTCGCAGTTCCCCAAGTTCCTCCAGCACAGGTTCCAGACTCACGTCCCAGAATATGGGACCGCAGACTGAGCCCTGCGGGCATCCCTTAGTGATCAACTTCTCAACCGCCCGCCCCGGGCACCGCAAGACCGCCCGCCGGTGACGGCAGTAGTCCAGCAGGCACCGGTACAGGGGCCCAGGACATTCCAACTTCCTTAGGCTGTCGAACAAGGCCGGCCACCATAGGTTGTCAAAAGCCCCGGCGATGTCGACCATTATCCCCGCAACGTACTTAGCTGTAGATGTGTCCACCAACAACATTGCCCTGTTTATAGCATCTTCTGTACACAGGCCCCTCCTGAATCCGTACTGGTCGGGACTTCGTCCCCTAAGTTCCCGGTGTTGCTCTAGCCGAAGGCATAGGAGCTTCTCCTGGAGCTTGGCCATGGAGTTCAGGAGACAGATTGGTCGGTACGATTTCGGCACCTCCGGATCCTTGTCCTCACCCTTTCGCAGGATTACCACTTCGGCTGTCTTCCAAGACATCGGTATTCGTCCCTGACGTAAACACTCGTTGTAGAGGTTCGTCAGGTAAGGGCATATCTCCGCACATAAGGCTTGAAGAGCCTCGGCAGCGAGTCCATCTTGGCCCGTCGCCTTTTTGCGGCGCAATTCATGAATTGCGTTGGTAACTTCACGTTCAGTGAATGGAGCAACTATCGTTTCATCGGCATACACCTCATCGAGTTGTCTCCTCAGATATCCCTGTTCCTCATTCTCATCTTCGCTACTATCATCTGGCAATATAGTGCTCATAAGTAGCTCGGCTGACTCTTGCCAGTCCTTTGTGTGGCTTCCATCAATCTTCCTTAGGGTAGACAGGACCGTCGGTGACCGAA
>NC_064620.1:306830599-306833099 GCF_023898315.1 Schistocerca nitens
GAGGCGCAATCGCCCGGAGATAGGCGAGTAGACGCTTTCAGTGCGACCACCCGTGCTCCCAACTGAGCTTGCCGCTGCCGACAGAGGCCCGGGAGCGTGCTGTCGTGGTGTTGCCGGCGGGAGACAACACGCGGCCACAAACAGTGACCGGGCAGCTCCAACGCCAGCGCCACAGAGGGGCAGAGCCCCACTTGGGTGCCAAAGCGAACTCTCCCAGCACAGCGCACGCGCCAACACATCCGCACAGCTGCGATACAAACCACCTGCGAGAACCGCGGGGGCGACCGAGCAGCAGACGGCGTCGCGGCGCCGAGTGCCGGGCGGCGGCGCATCCTCAACGCACACAGTCCTCAATCGGACCAGCACACTGCAGATGTCCACCGCGCTTCGCACCGGGCCCGGGAGGACCCACTTTGGCCGCACGGCGCCGCGCGCTGGGTGCGCCGGCACGCAGATGCGCCGCCTGCCGCGTCCGTCAGCCGGCGCGCCTGCCACTGGGCGCCCCCACCAGCCGGCTGCCGCGCGTGCGCCCACGCAGCGCGCGGCCAGCACGCCGGGCGCCCCCCCCTCACCGGCCGGGGACGGTCCCACCCAGCCACCGCCGCGTATCGCTTCATACCCACATGCCCACTCACGTTCGTGGGTATGACGGGTGTCGCTGAAGCAACCGGTTAATACCTGTACCGATCGTCGATATCAACGATTCACCTCCAGCGCGAACAACCGCGCAACAACGGATTTCCAGTTCATTTGCGTAACTTGGGCAGCAAACGTAGACGTCCATCTACATTTGCGAATTCAATGGGTCTTGCATGCCTGGATGTTATGAGTCACGACACGCCACATCAGTCCACATACATGCTGCGACGTATGCACGAGAGAACACGTGGAAGGTGGCCCGCGTACGTATGCCGATGCCATTGCACAGCTGCGAAGCTCATTGAACACGCAAACTCCTGACTGACGAACTAGAGGCGACAGGGGAGGGGGGGGGGGGGGGGGGGGCGATATACGTCTTATAGCAGTACACATTACAGTGGATAGCGGGACCATGTGGAACGTACGCAACACTCGCTAGATGTTGTGAGGGTAGGCACCGTAACATGATTCAATACGCAGGACACCAGAGTGTGCGCGCAGCGAACTATGTTGAGAGGGTTGCGATTAGGCAACGCTACACGAATTTCTAGATTCATATAACAAACAATTACGTGGGTTAGGTTAGGGCGCAACGTGGGTTAGGTTAGGGCCCAACTTAGGTTAGGTTAGGGCCCAACTTAGGTTAGGTTAGGGCCCAACTTAGGTTAGGTTAGGGCCCAACTTAGGTTAGGTTAGGGCCCAACTTAGGTTAGGTTAGGGCCCAACTTAGGTTAGGTTAGGGCCCAACTTAGGTTAGGTTAGGGCCCAACTTAGGTTAGGTTAGGGCCCAACTTAGGTTAGGTTAGGGCCCAACTTAGGTTAGGTTAGGGCCCAACTTAGGTTAGGTTAGGGCCCAACTTAGGTTAGGTTAGGGCCCAACTTAGGTTAGGTTAGGGCCCAACTTAGGTTAGGTTAGGGCCCAACTTAGGTTAGGTTAGGGCCCAACTTAGGTTAGGTTAGGGCCCAACTTAGGTTAGGTTAAGCCCCAACTTAGGTTAGGTTAAGCCCCAACTTAGGTTAGGTTAAGCCCCAACTTAGGTTAGGTTAAGCCCCAACTTAGGTTAGGTTAAGCCCCAACTTAGGTTAGGTTAAGCCCCAACTTAGGTTAGGTTAAGCCCCAACTTAGGTTAGGTTAAGCCCCAACTTAGGTTAGGTTAAGCCCCAACTTAGGTTAGGTTAAGGCGCAACATAGGTTAGGTTAAGGCGCAACATAGGTTAGGTTAAGGCGCAACATAGGTTAGGTTAAGGCGCAACATAGGTTAGGTTAAGGCGCAACATAGGTTAGGTTAAGGCGCAACATAGGTTAGGTTAAGGCGCAACATAGGTTAGGTTAAGGCGCAACATAGGTTAGGTTAAGGCGCAACATAGGTTAGGTTAAGGCGCAACATAGGTTAGGTTAAGGCGCAACATAGGTTAGGTTAAGGCGCAACATAGGTTAGGTTAAGGCGCAACATAGGTTAGGTTAAGGCGCAACATAGGTTAGGTTAAGGTGCAACATAGGTTAGGTTAAGGTGCAACATAGGTTAGGTTAAGGTGCAACATAGGTTAGGTTAAGGTGCAACATAGGTTAGGTTAAGGTGCAACATAGGTTAGGTTAAGGTGCAACATAGGTTAGGTTAAGGGATGGTGTATGAGGGGGGAGGGGACGAGGTTCGTTCATAGTGATGATGGTAAGTGGACGCCTGAGGCACCCTGAGATGTGTCACGTCAGGATGCATCTTTCTCTCAGGGGAGGTGGTGCGCCGGTTGCGTGGGTGTGGCAAGGGAGTGGCAGGCCTGTGTCTTTCATTCCTGCCATTGCTTATATGCTGTGAGACAAGGCAGTGTGGTGGTGTTGGTTGCACCCCTGTCTAGGACATGT
>NC_064620.1:306838099-306845599 GCF_023898315.1 Schistocerca nitens
GATGTTCTGCCCTTCAAGTTTTATTTGTGGTGGCCTCTCCCTATCAAAGTGTCCTTTTAATGTCATTGCTACAGTCTTTGGTTTGGAGATTTGCAGTTTATTTGTCTTGGCCCAGTCCCCAATCTCTCTCAAGGCTAGTGTTGCCTGGTCCTCAAGTTGCTTGCGGCTGTTGCCTCGAGTGATAATGGCGAGGTCATCTGCATAAGCTACTTTGGTCCATTGGTTCCCTTCTTTTTCCGCTACTATTTCATCGAAAACTAGATTCCAAAGAAAGGGACCACAGATGGAGCCTTGTGGACACCCTTTTGTGACTACTTTTTCGGTGGTGCCAGCACTTGTTTGCACTATGGCCTTCCTATTTGTGAAATAGTTTTCTATTAGACTATACATGTTTATTGGGCAGCCTATTTCTCGTAGTCGCCTCATGACACTTGGCCACCATAAATTGTCAAACGCCCCAGCGATATCCACAAAGATGGCCATGACATACTTCTCCTCACATACAGTATTGTGTAGCACCTGCCTAATAGCCATCTCTGTGGATGCACCTTTCCTGAACCCAAACTGGTTTGGGGCTTTAAGACCTGAGGTTTCGTATTGTTCCTCCAGGCGCCATACCATTAATCTTTCAAGTACTTTCGCTAGTATAGACAGTAGACATATGGGCCGATATGATTTTGGTTCATCTCTAGGCTTTCCATGGGACTTGAGCAATATGCACACTAGTCCTTTTTTCCATGGCTCTGGTACAGTATGTTCACGAAGGCAGGAGTTGAATACATCCATTAGGAGAGCTGGATGTGTCCGCCATATTCTTTTGATTATTAGGTCATCAATACCATCAGGGCCTGTAGCTTTCTTCGGTTTACATGCTTTGATGGCAGCGTCCACTTCCTCTCTCGAAAACTCTGGTGCGTTTTCTATATTGTTGTACCTTGTGTTTTCCGTTTTAACTTCTTCCTGATGAGCTGTATCCTCCTCTGGTTTGTCATCGGGCAGAAGTGAGCACAGTAGATGTTGGATTGTGTCCTCCCACGTCATTGTTTGGGTCTGGTTTGGAAGTTTTATGTTGCTGAGGATGTTTTCTGTACCTGTTTTTGGTCGGAGTATTTTTTGAGTTGCTGCCCAGGGATTGTTGTTGTCACAGTCAGATACCCACTTCTTCCATGCATCCTCTTTAGCAATGGTGATCTGTTTTGTGTATTCATTTCGTTTTATTTTGTACTCCTGTTTTGCTGTTTCGATTTCTTCTGCAGTTCCATTTCGGCGGGCATTTTGCAGGGTTCGTCGTGCTGTCATTGTGTTTTGTCGCTGCAGTCTAAGTGTCTCGTTCCACCATGGTATAGGGTGCTGTAGCCAGGTTTTTCTTCTCATTGATTCTTTGCAGCTAGCTCGTACTGCCCCTTCCAGGCATCGGACCTTCTCATTAACATCCATTGCTTGGGTATTCTCCAGGTATTCTACTTCCTTTGCAAAGCACTGATCAAAAATTGCCCATTTCGCAAATTGTGTGTTGTATTTTTCTTGCACTATAGCTGTTCTGTTTCTCTGTTGTGGGGCAATTTCATATGTTATGGCCCTGTGATCGCTGGTTGTCCATCCCCCATGAACCTTCCATTTTGTTGTTGTTCTAGCCATAATTGTTGTACAAATAGTGAGGTCTATGTTACTCTCTCCATTTGGTCCACTGAAAGTTGTTAATGGGGATTCCTCATTCAGTAGTACAAGACCATGCTGGTAGATGAAGTCTTCCATCTTCCTACCATCCCCATTTGCCATATCACCATACCATAATGGGGATGTCGCATTTGCATCTAGGCCTACAATTACTGGTTTTCCAGCCAAGTTGTGCAGTATGTCCTCAAGTTTATTCAGGAAGCGGTCAATAGGTTCACCATACTGGCAGTACACACACACCAGGTACAGTTCTCCAAAGGCTCCACTTATGCTTGCCGCACATGTATGTGTATCAGATAATGTAGTTAGCTGGAGTACATTTAAGCTCTTAGTACGAATGATTATAGCTGCCTTTGGTGTTCCATGTTTGGAGCTGTACACCATTCGATAACCTGGTGGATAACCTACGATTTTGTCGTCTAGTGTGTATGGTTCCTGTACCAGTAGTACATCTAACTCCTCTTCCTCCATTTTCATGACTAGTTGGTCAGGTACTGTTTTAGATCTTTGTCCATTTATTTGGAGGATTTTTAAGGGGCTAAGTTGTAGGTCCGTTGAGGATCTATGGTCTGAAGGTAGCACATCGTTGTTTTTACTTCCCATAATCGGTCATTCGTTGGATTGCTTCTTTTGCTCTCTTGTATTCTGGGCAGTTTTGGTCCAGAACTGAGTGTTTGCAGTCTCTCTTCCAGCGTTTGCAGTTCGCACAGTGTGGTGGTTGTTCTTTAAGCCTGCATTCTTTGAAGGAGTGTCCAGGTGCTGCACAGTGTCCACATATTGTTTCAGCACTTGTGCATCTTGTGGATGTGTGACCAAAGCCCTGGCATTTATAGCACCTGCTAATATTTGTGTAATTTTGCACCCTGTGGGATGTGCAGTGGAGATACACTCGTCCTTGGTCAGTCAGCCTGTTCCATATTTTTGGTGCCACCTCCAGCACTAGGTTCACCACTTCTCGATTTTTTGGTCCAGTTTTGAAGGCGATCTGTGTTCCACTCACGACCTCTTCAAGTGTGAGGCCTGCTCTTGACAGATTCCGTTCATACAGCTCAGTTTTCAGCTGTCCTTCTTGAGTATCTCTTGGAACATCAAAGAGAATTACCCTGGGATTCCTTTTTCTGGGGTCCTGGGTGGTAAGCCCAGAACGACTAAACTCTTCACAGTTCTTCAGTCTATTTGCTTCTTCGGTATCTGGGAATTCTAGTATTACTTTTTTGTCCCTTGTAGTCTTAAATTTCGTGACCCTCACATCTTTCAGCGATGTTGTGATGACCTTCTTTACTGTTTCCTCGAGATCTTTTGCTGCTTGTTGTGTTCCTTCTGCTGCCTTCACAACTAGCAATTTGGGCTCAGGTTTAGGGCATCGACTTTCGTTGGTGAGTGTCACTTTGGTGGATGCCTTGGACGCATATGTTTCCTGTACTGGTATTTTTGCTGCTTGTGCAGCTATAGTGCACCTGAGTTCCGTTTTCAGTTCCAAAATTTCCATTTCGTATTTCCGTACAATTCGCTCATATGCCGATAATTTTCCCAAAATAAACCTTTTCTGGACATTGTTTATCTTATTTGTTTCATTAAAAAGGAAGGCCACTATTTCTTCCCTCATAGCTACCATGGTTTCCAGGTCATCCTGGGACTTGGAGGAATCGTTCTCCATGGGGGCCAGCGAGTTTCTGTTGGGCTCTGTTTTTGCAGGGGACAATTCTTTGTTTGTCCCCATTTTGTTTTGTTTTCGGGCGTTACCCTGTGTGTTTCATGTGTCCTATTCTGGAGTTATTGAGTGTGTCCGTGCAGAAGCCGCCTTGGTACACTTGCGAGTGAAACACTTGGGTCAGTTCGTTTATCGCGAGTGGTTTCGCGCGGCGCGTGATGTTGCTATAGCGCTTGTTTCGGGTCCTCACCGGCCGCCTGGGGACGAGCCTACCTGGGCCGGCTGGGGACAAGCGCGTCGGCTGCCTGCCTGCAGCGGCCGAGCCGGCCGGACGCTGGAATGCGGTCGCTCTCGCGGGGCGGTTGGCGGGGGGGCAGTCAGCTGCGCTCTGTAGCGTCCACCCGCTGCCGTGGCTCCAAAACACAGGTCCAGCAGATCGGAAATTAACACTCGTGATGGAGTATGGTGTACACTAACACTGTATTAGTTCATATTGTCCATATCTCCCCAGACTTAGCAGATGTACGGCAGTAAGGTACTTCGCACCAGCTTCATTTGCGGATCGCGCATCCCACAGCAAATACAATTTAACTATAGACACTATGAGTCTGAAAATAATTTCGATCACTGTTTGCGAGCAAGGGAGGTTTACGCCAGCACTGGAAGGCGTAGAGCCTATAGTAAATTCCCACTAGCCGTAATCGTATTTACGGACAGCGCCAGTAGCGACTAACACAGTTTAATTATTCAGACTATCACTTTGAAACCTATTTCAGTCATTGAGCATGACTAATGAATGTGTGCACTACCACTGTATTAGGTTACATTGTCCTTGTCTTCTCACATTCCTTAGAAATAAGTAACTAAACTAAATTCGCGTCTGCCGCAATCGCGTGGGCGAAGAGCGCACGTCACTGCCAAAACAAATTACTTTTTGACAGTAAGAGTCTGAAATTTTTTTTTTAATCACTGGGAGTGATCAAGGAGTATATACAGTGGCACTAAATTAAATTACGTTGTCCATATCGTATCACACTCAGAAAAAATAGGGGCTCAAACTAGATTCGCGCCTGCCACATCTCATTTACGGACAGCGCGGGCTACGACAAGAACAATTTAATTTTAGATAGTCCGTGTCTAAAAATGATTTTAATCACTGTGCGTTATCAATTTATCTCTACACTATCACTGGGTTAGATTACATTGTCCATATCTTATCACCTTCAACAGAAATAATGACCTAAACTAACATCGTGCCTGCCGCGGTCGCATGCACGGACGGCGCAGGTCACGATAAGAGCAAGTTAATTCCGAAAAAAAATAAATAAATTTAATCACTGTGCGTAATCAACGAGAGTGTACACTATCACTGTATTAGAAGTACATTGTCCTTAACTTGTCATTCTTAGCTGAGATAAGGGACTAAACTAAATTCGCGCCTGCCCTACTCTGCACAGGAGCTATTTAATTTTAAAATCTAGAGACCCTACAACTATTTTACTTGTACATATTGATTGAGGGATGAATGCTCTTTCACACTGTCTGTCTGGGATTTTCGTTTGTGTAGCAGTTCGTCAGTAAATTGTCACTGAGTTTAGACGCGCTTACCGTCGCTAATTTGTACCGGTGAGCGCACTTTGCAGCAGAAGCTATTTGATTTTAGAAAAACTAAAAGGCTTAAAATTATTTTGCGCATACATATTGGTTGAGGAATGAATGCTCTTTCACACTGTCTTTCTGGGATTTTAGTTAGGTCAGCAGATTTCCATTAAATTGACACTGAGTTTATGTGCGCACGCTGCCACCTGCTAGCGTCCGTTACGGCAGATATTATTTCTTATCGAAAACTAACGGCCTTAACGTTTTTCTGCGCGCGTATATTAGATGGTGAAAGTATGCACTTTTAGACAGGGGGCTTTTTTTGTCCCTAGATTCTGTAGTTTGCCAGTGAATTGACACCGAGTGAAGACGCGCACGCCGTACACGAGTGAGGCCGGGCTGCGCTCGTTACAAAGTGACCTTTGATATCAAAAGAAATGTCTGCCTTAAAACTTTTCCACACACGCAGTATAACAGATGAGTGCATCTACTCTCAACGAGTGGGTCTATAATTCACCTCTGCTCTCTGGTTCGCCGGTAAGGCGGCGCAGACACACAACATTCCATCAGCTTCAAAGAATCCCGTAATATTGCAAATGCGCTGCACTTACTGTGATGATGTCTTCCACAGCATCTCAGGAACTTATCACAACTCCAATGGCGTATATTGATTTACGGTGAAGCATTATAATCACGTGTACTTGGAGGAACATGTGTAGGCTGCTGCTGCACTTATAGGCCGGAGATAAATATTTATAGCTCGATCACCGGATATAGGTTGCTGAACAGCCTTCTGTGGAGCAATTGTGGCACTGTTGTAGAACTATGACCAACTTTTCTTCGGTATCGAAGCACTATTACGCACTCAAAATATCGTGGGAACACGCACAGAAAGCACTCGCAAACGACTGCATCGCGTATTTCACATAATTGACCGTATTTCCTAAAGTATTTTAGGCAAAACGATAAAATTTGAGCATGACACGTGATTTATTTCCGCGCAGGTTTGCCCAAAGTTTCGCAGAAATCGGAGGGTAACTTTTCACACGATCGGAGAAAGTGTAGGATCCGAAAGCACGCGGCCGGTAGTTCGCGCGCTGTGGCCTTCTCGGCGGTAGCCCGATTCAGACGCGACACAAGACACTTTTCACTAAACTTGCCATATATCGGAACGTATGATTAGTACCGCCTCGAAACTTTTATACGGGGTGTAGGGTGATACCCGAGAGCACTGTGCCGAATTTCCACGGAATCGCGACACTTTATTCGGTATAAACACGACGGAGACGCGGGAGCCGAGACGCGCGCGTGCGCTCGCGTCGATAGGGACAGCGGGAATCTCGTTAATCCATTCATGCGCGTCACTAATTAGATGACGAGGCATTTGGCTACCTTAAGAGAGTCATAGTTACTCCCGCCGTTTACCCGCGCTTGCTTGAATTTCTTCACGTTGACATTCAGAGCACTGGGCAGAAATCACATTGCGTCAACACCCGCTAGGGCCATCGCAATGCTTTGTTTTAATTAGACAGTCGGATTCCCCCAGTCCGTGCCAGTTCTGAGTTGATCGTTGAATGGCGGCCGAAGAGAATCCGCGCACCCGCGCGCCCCCGGAGGAGCACGCTAAGGCGGACGCGGCCTCGCAGCAAGGAAGATCCGTGGGAGGCCAAGGCACGGGACCGAGCTCGGATCCTGCACGCAGGTTGAAGCACCGGGGCGCGAACGCCGCACAGGCGCGCGCATCCTGCACCGCCGGCCAGCACGAGGCCGACCAACGGCGAGAGCAGACCACACCCACGCTAAACGCCCGCACTTACCGGCACCCCTACGGCACTCACCTCGCCCAGGCCCGGCACGTTAGCGCTGACCCACTTCCCGACCAAGCCCGACACGCCCCGATCCTCAGAGCCAATCCTTATCCCGAAGTTACGGATCCAATTTGCCGACTTCCCTTACCTACATTATTCTATCGACTAGAGGCTCTTCACCTTGGAGACCTGCTGCGGATATGGGTACGAACCGGCGCGACACCTCCACGTGGCCCTCTCCCGGATTTTCAAGGTCCGAGGGGAAGATCGGGACACCGCCGCAACTGCGGTGCTCTTCGCGTTCCAAACCCTATCTCCCTGCTAGAGGATTCCAGGGAACTCGAACGCTCATGCAGAAAAGAAAACTCTTCCCCGATCTCCCGACGGCGTCTCCGGGTCCTTTTGGGTTACCCCGACGAGCATCTCTAAAAGAGGGGCCCGACTTGTATCGGTTCCGCTGCCGGGTTCCGGAATAGGAACCGGATTCCCTTTCGCCCAACGGGGGCCAGCACAAAGTGCATCATGCTATGACGGCCCCCATCAACATCGGATTTCTCCTAGGGCTTAGGATCGACTGACTCGTGTGCAACGGCTGTTCACACGAAACCCTTCTCCGCGTCAGCCCTCCAGGGCCTCGCTGGAGTATTTGCTACTACCACCAAGATCTGCACCGACGGCGGCTCCAGGCAGGCTCACGCCCAGACCCTTCTGCGCCCACCGCCGCGACCCTCCTACTCGTCAGGGCTTCGCGGCCGGCCGCAAGGA
>NC_064620.1:306850599-306853099 GCF_023898315.1 Schistocerca nitens
CCCCACCAGCCGGCTGCCGCGCGTGCGCCCACGCAGCGCGCGGCCAGCACGCCGGGCGCCCCCCCTCACCGGCCGGGGACGGTCCCACCCAGCCACCGCCGCGTATCGCTTCATACCCACATGCCCACTCACGTTCGTGGGTATGACGGGTGTCGCTGAAGCAACCGGTTAATACCTGTACCGATCGTCGATATCAACGATTCACCTCCAGCGCGAACAACCGCGCAACAACGGATTTCCAGTTCATTTGCGTAACTTGGGCAGCAAACGTAGACGTCCATCTACATTTGCGAATTCAATGGGTCTTGCATGCCTGGATGTTATGAGTCACGACACGCCACATCAGTCCACATACATGCTGCGACGTATGCACGAGAGAACACGTGGAAGGTGGCCCGCGTACGTATGCCGATGCCATTGCACAGCTGCGAAGCTCATTGAACACGCAAACTCCTGACTGCGAACTAGAGGCGACAGGGGAGGGGGGGGGGGGGGGGGGGGGGGGCGATATACGTCTTATAGCAGTACACATTACAGTGGATAGCGGGACCATGTGGAACGTACGCAACACTCGCTAGATGTTGTGAGGGTAGGCACCGTAACATGATTCAATACGCAGGACACCAGAGTGTGCGCGCAGCGAACTATGTTGAGAGGGTTGCGATTAGGCACGCTACACGAATTTCTAGATTCATATAACAAACAATTACGTGGGTTAGGTTAGGGCGCAACGTGGGGTTAGGTTAGGGCCCAACTTAGGTTAGGTTAGGGCCCAACTTAGGTTAGGTTAGGGCCAACTTAGGTTAGGTTAGGGCCCAACTTAGGTTAGGTTAGGGCCCAACTTAGGTTAGGTTAGGGCCCAACTTAGGTTAGGTTAGGGCCCAACTTAGGTTAGGTTAGGGCCCAACTTAGGTTAGGTTAGGGCCCAACTTAGGTTAGGTTAGGGCCCAACTTAGGTTAGGTTAGGGCCCAACTTAGGTTAGGTTAGGGCCCAACTTAGGTTAGGTTAGGGCCCACTTAGGTTAGGTTAGGGCCCAACTTAGGTTAGGTTAGGGCCCAACTTAGGTTAGGTTAGGGCCCAACTTAGGTTAGGTTAAGCCCAACTTAGGTTAGGTTAAGCCCCAACTTAGGTTAGGTTAAGCCCCAACTTAGGTTAGGTTAAGCCCCAACTTAGGTTAGGTTAAGCCCCAACTTAGGTTAGGTTAAGCCCCAACTTAGGTTAGGTTAAGCCCCAACTTAGGTTAGGTTAAGCCCCAACTTAGGTTAGGTTAAGCCCCAACTTAGGTTAGGTTAAGGCGCAACATAGGTTAGGTTAAGGCGCAACATAGGTTAGGTTAAGGCGCAACATAGGTTAGGTTAAGGCGCAACATAGGTTAGGTTAAGGCGCAACATAGGTAGGTTAAGGCGCAACATAGGTTAGGTTAAGGCGCAACATAGGTTAGGTTAAGGCGCAACATAGGTTAGGTTAAGGCGCAACATAGGTTAGGTTAAGGCGCAACATAGGTTAGGTTAAGGCGCAACATAGGTTAGGTTAAGGCGCAACATAGGTTAGGTTAAGGCGCAACATAGGTTAGGTTAAGGCGCAACATAGGTTAGGTTAAGGTGCAACATAGGTTAGGTTAAGGTGCAACATAGGTTAGGTTAAGGTGCAACATAGGTTAGGTTAAGGTGCAACATAGGTTAGGTTAAGGTGCAACATAGGTTAGGTTAAGGTGCAACATAGGTTAGGTTAAGGGATGTGTATGAGGGGGGAGGGGACGAGGTTCGTTCATAGTGATGATGGTAAGTGGACGCCTGAGGCACCCTGAGATGTGTCACGTCAGGATGCATCTTTCTCTCAGGGGAGGTGGGGTGCGCCGGTTGCGTGGGTGTGGCAAGGGAGTGGCAGGCCTGTGTCTTTCATTCCTGCCATTGCTTATATGCTGTGAGACAAGGCAGTGTGGTGGTGTTGGTTGCACCCCTGTCTAGGACATGTGTGGGTGTTTGTGGCTTATCTGAGTAATGATGGTTGTTTGGAAGAGTGAGATATTCTGTTTTGGGGTGGACCTCCTGGTTTTGGTTATCATAGTGTGAATGGTGTAATGTGGCGGAGAGGATGCACTGGATGTTGTTCCATGCTGGTGCTTAGATATCTTGTCTGTGTCTGTTACAGCCAGAGAGTAGTGTGTGATAGAGTGTCTGGGTGACGTGTAGTTCGCATGTGTGCACAGACTGTCAGCATGTATAGGGACTGTTGTATGTCGTATGCCATCTATATTCCGATGGCTCTGCATCTATTAGTAATCAGCGCCATGTATCAGTTTAATCTGGTTGCGGTCACGCGGTGTTCTATCTCTGTACAGTAGTAGAGGTGCGACTGCACTACGTAGCTACCCCTTGCGGCAGCTTTCCCCGGTGTATGGCATACGATTATCGGCAATCAGTCGATTAGTGACAACTGGTCGTGTGACAACGTCACATGTCTGCGGGTGGGATACGCTACACCCTGCCTGTGGGTCAG
>NC_064620.1:306868351-306873351 GCF_023898315.1 Schistocerca nitens
AAGTCTGTAGACAGCGAACTAGACGGCAGCAATAAATAAATGCCATATAAAGAAGGGGAGAATGGTGGCAGCACACCGACGTATGTTACATACGACAGCGCCATCTGTGAAATAGCCAGGCCACTAGGGCGTCTATTTGGGGACGCCACCATACCGCCCCCTGTGGGACGACGTTGACAGTGCCACCGAGGGGCACAAGAACGACATCTCTCGGAATGTGACGACACTACATTGACATGCAGCCCAGATACGACACCTCCATCTACAGGAAGTGAACGCAACAACGCCAACCACACAGCATCGCCACCTATGAAAATACGACGAAACCACATGCAATACAGCCATCTACGCGAATCTGGCAACACTACATCCACCATGTCGAGCGCACCACAAACAATAACGCCATCTAGGCCTCCTGCAACGGCGATACCGCCATCTATGAGACGCCAAGCTGAATACGACATCGCTGGGCGCACAGTACACATTGTCCGACGCCACCCACAAAGACGGCATCCTCTGTCCACCACGAAGTCGTCGACCGACAATCACGCCACCCGCACCCGTACGTGCCCCACCCCACCCACCAAAATCGCAAGTCCAGCGGATGAACGGCGGACGTTTCCCGCACTCGTAAGTTGCAATCCACACCTATATCTTGCGTTTCATGAAGAGTTTTATCCAATATTCGACATTCCCGCTGTCCCTAAACGTGCTCTAAGTCTGTGCGCGACCGCGTCGCTCACTGTACGGATTCCGATGCTGAGCGATCAGCTATGGGCCGCCCCATCCACGTCGGTCCCCGTGGGCGTTGCACTCGCAGTCGCAAAGACTCTGGGCAATGGCTATGTGCGCTCCGCAATATATTACTGGGACGAGTAATGAGGGTCCGAGCCCCCAGTGTGGGGAAAGTGTTTCGCAGCCCTGACCCACCGGCACGGTGTTGCGTCCCCCCACCTCAAACATGTGACGTAGTCACACCACCGGTTTTGACTAATAGACAGAATGTTTATAATCATATGCCATACACCGGGGGACGATGCCGCGAGGTGTAGCTAGCTAGTGCAGTCGCACCGCTACTACTGTACAGAGATAGAACAGGCATTGACTATACATACATTAAGCTTATACGCGGCGGTGCTTAGTAATACGCGCAGTCATCGGAATATAGATAACACATACAACTGTCCCTATACATGCTGAACGTCTGTGCACACAATGTCAACCACACGTCACCCACACACTCCATCACCCACTAGTCTATGCCTGTAACAGACGCAGACACAACATCTAAGTACCAGCATGGAACAACATCCAGTGCATCCTCTCGGCCACAGTACACCATCCACACTATGATAACCAGACCGGGACGTCGAACCAGAAAACTGAATATCCCACTCTTCCTACAACCACCATTGCTCAGATACGCCACCAACACCCACACATGTCCTACACAGGGGTGCACCCAACAGCACCACACTGCCGCATCTCACAGCACATAAACAATGGCAGGAATGAAAGACACAGGTGTGCCACTCCTTTGCCACAAACACAGAACGGGCGCGCCACCTGCCATGAGCCACAAGTGCAACTGACGTGACATATCTGATAGTGCCTCAGGCGTCCACTTACTACCATCACTATCAACGAACCTCGCCACCCCACCCCCCCCCCACACACACCATCCCTTAACCCAACTTCTGCCTTAACCTAACCCAACTTCTGCCTTAACCTAACCCAACTTCTGCCTTAACCTAACCCAACTTCTGCCTTAACCTAACCCAACTTCTGCCTTAACCTAACCCAACTTCTGCCTTAACCTAACCCAACTTCTGCCTTAACCTAACCCAACTTCTGCCTTAACCTAACCCAACTTCTGCCTTAACCTAACCCAAGTTGCGCCTTAACCTAACCCAAGTTGCGCCTTAACCTAACCCAAGTTGCGCCTTAACCTAACCCAAGTTGCGCCTTAACCTAACCCAAGTTGCGCCTTAACCTAACCCAAGTTGCGCCTTAACCTAACCCAAGTTGCGCCTTAACCTAACCCAAGTTGCGCCTTAACCTAACCCAAGTTGCGCCTTAACCTAACCCAACTTCTGCCTTAACCTAACCCAACTTCTGCCTTAACCTAACCCAACTTCTGCCTTAACCTAACCCAACTTCTGCCTTAACCTAACCCAAGTTGCGCCTTAACCTAACCCAAGTTGCGCCTTAACCTAACCCAAGTTGCGCCTTAACCTAACCCAAGTTGCGCCTTAACCTAACCCAAGTTGCGCCTTAACCTAACCCAAGTTGCGCCTTAACCTAACCCAAGTTGCGCCTTAACCTAACCCAAGTTGCGCCTTAACCTAACCCAAGTTGCGCCTTAACCTAACCCAAGTTGCGCCCTAACCTAACCCACGTTGCGCCCTAACCTAACCCACGTTGCGCCTTAACCTAACCCACGTTGCGCCCTAACCTAACCCACGTTGCGCCCTAACCTAACCTACGTTGCGCCCTAACCTAACCTACGTTGCGCCCTAACCTAACCTACGTTGCGCCCTAACCTAACCTACGTTGCGCCCTAACCTAACCTACGTTGCGCCCTAACCTAACCTACGTTGCGCCCTAACCTAACCTACGTTGGGCCCTAACCTAACCCACGTTGCGCCCTAACCTAACCCACGTTGCGCCCTAACCTAACCCACGTTGCGCCCAAACCTAACCCACGTTGCGCCCTAACCTAACCCACGTTGCGCCCTAACCTAACCTACGTTGCGCCCTAACCTAACCTACGTTGCGCCCTAACCTAACCTACGTTGCGCCCTAACCTAACCTACGTTGCGCCCTAACCTAACCTACGTTGCGCCCTAACCTAACCTACGTTGCGCCCTAACCTAACCTACGTTGGGCCCTAACCTAACCCACGTTGCGCCCTAACCTAACCCACGTTGCGCCCTAACCTAACCCACGTTGCGCCCAAACCTAACCCACGTTGCGCCCTAACCTAACCCACGTTGCGCCCTAACCTAACCCACGTTGCGCCTTAACCTGCCCTGTAATTGTTAGTTATATGAATCTAGGAATTCGTGTAGCGTTGCCTAATTGCAACCATCTCAACATAGTTCACTTCGCGCACACTGTGGTGTTCTGCGTATTGATTCATTTTACGGTGCGTACCCTCACATCTTGCGAGTGTTGCTTACTTTCCACATGGTCCCGCTATCCACTGTATTGTGTACTGCAATAGGACGTATATCGCCCCCGCCCCCCCCCCCCCTCCCCTCCTGTCACCTCTAGCTCGTCGGTCAGGAGTTCGCGTGTTGAATGCGCTTCGCAGCTGTGCAATGGCATTCGCATACGTACGCTGGCCACCTTCCACGTGTTCTTTCGTGCACACGTCGCAGCGTGTATGTATGCTGATGGAGTGCGTCGTGACACACAACATCCAGGCATGCAAGACTCGTAGAAGTCGCAAATGTAGATGGATGTCTACGTTTGCTGCCCAAGTTACGCAAATGAACTGGAAATCCGTTGTTGCGCGGTTGTTCGCGCTGGAGGTGAATCGTTGATATCGACGATCGGTACAGGTATTAACCGGTTGCTTCAGCGACACCCGTCATACCCACGAACGTGAGTGGGCATGTGGGTATGAAGCGATACGCGGCGGTGGCTGGGTGGGACCGTCCCCGGCCGGTGAGGGGGGGGCGCCCGGCGTGCTGGCCGCGCGCTGCGTGGGCGCACGCGCGGCAGCCGGCTGGTGGGGGCGCCCAGTGGCAGGCGCGCCGGCTGACGGAGGCGGCAGGCGGCGCATCTGCGTGCCGGCGCACCCAGCGCGCGGCGCCGTGCGGCCAAAGTGGGTCCTCCCGGGCCCGGTGCGAAGCGCGGTGGACATCTGCAGTGTGCTGGTCCGATTGAGGACTGTGTGCGTTGAGGATGCGCCGCCGCCCGGCACTCGGCGCCGCGACGCCGTCTGCTGCTCGGTCGCCCCCGCGGTTCTCGCAGGTGGTTTGTATCGCAGCTGTGCGGATGTGTTGGCGCGTGCGCTGTGCTGGGAGAGTTCGCTTTGGCACCCAAGTGGGGCTCTGCCCCTCTGTGGCGCTGGCGTTGGAGCTGCCCGGTCACTGTTTGTGGCCGCGTGTTGTCTCCCGCCGGCAACACCACGACAGCACGCTCCCGGGCCTCTGTCGGCAGCGGCAAGCTCAGTTGGGAGCACGGGTGGTCGCACTGAAAGCGTCTACTCGCCTATCTCCGGGCGATTGCGCCTCTCTCGAACCCGACCAAGTACTTAGGACGGCGCTGCGCGCCGCCGGGACCTGAGAGGGTTTCGAGGTGTATCGTGCAGGGGAGCCCAGCCTCCTCCTGTTTGCAGAATAATTGAGCGGACGCTTGCGTGTTCGCGCGGGCCCCCGGGACACACTCCCGGGCGGCCGGCTGCTCAGCTCTAGTTGACGCAGCTCCCTGGTTGATCCTGCCAGTAGTCATATGCTTGTCTCAAAGATTAAGCCATGCATGTCTCAGTACAAGCCGCATTAAGGTGAAACCGCGAATGGCTCATTAAATCAGTTATGGTTCCTTAGATCGTACCCACGTTACTTGGATAACTGTGGTAATTCTAGAGCTAATACATGCAAACAGAGTCCCGACCAGAGATGGAAGGGACGCTTTTATTAGATCAAAACCAATCGGTCGGCTCGTCCGGTCCGTTTGCCTTGGTGACTCTGAATAACTTTGGGCTGATCGCACGGTCTTCGTACCGGCGACGCATCTTTCAAATGTCTGCCTTATCAACTGTCGATGGTAGGTTCTGCGCCTACCATGGTTGTAACGGGTAACGGGGAATCAGGGTTCGATTCCGGAGAGGGAGCCTGAGAAACGGCTACCACATCCAAGGAAGGCAGCAGGCGCGCAAATTACCCACTCCCGGCACGGGGAGGTAGTGACGAAAAATAACGATACGGGACTCATCCGAGGCCCCGTAATCGGAATGAGTACACTTTAAATCCTTTAACGAGTATCTATTG
>NC_064620.1:306880851-306885851 GCF_023898315.1 Schistocerca nitens
GGATGAACGGCGGACGTTTCCCGCACTCGTAAGTTGCAATCCACACCTATATCTTGCGTTTCATGAAGAGTTTTATCCAATATTCGACATTCCCGCTGTCCCTAAACGTGCTCTAAGTCTGTGCGCGACCGCGTCGCTCACTGTACGGATTCCGATGCTGAGCGATCAGCTATGGGCCGCCCCATCCACGTCGGTCCCCGTGGGCGTTGCACTCGCAGTCGCAAAGACTCTGGGCAATGGCTATGTGCGCTCCGCAATATATTACTGGGACGAGTAATGAGGGTCCGAGCCCCCAGTGTGGGGAAAGTGTTTCGCAGCCCTGACCCACCGGCACGGTGTTGCGTCCCCCCACCTCAAACATGTGACGTAGTCACACCACCGGTTTTGACTAATAGACAGAATGTTTATAATCATATGCCATACACCGGGGGACGATGCCGCGAGGTGTAGCTAGCTAGTGCAGTCGCACCGCTACTACTGTACAGAGATAGAACAGGCATTGACTATACATACATTAAGCTTATACGCGGCGGTGCTTAGTAATACGCGCAGTCATCGGAATATAGATAACACATACAACTGTCCCTATACATGCTGAACGTCTGTGCACACAATGTCAACCACACGTCACCCACACACTCCATCACCCACTAGTCTATGCCTGTAACAGACGCAGACACAACATCTAAGTACCAGCATGGAACAACATCCAGTGCATCCTCTCGGCCACAGTACACCATCCACACTATGATAACCAGACCGGGACGTCGAACCAGAAAACTGAATATCCCACTCTTCCTACAACCACCATTGCTCAGATACGCCACCAACACCCACACATGTCCTACACAGGGGTGCACCCAACAGCACCACACTGCCGCATCTCACAGCACATAAACAATGGCAGGAATGAAAGACACAGGTGTGCCACTCCTTTGCCACAAACACAGAACGGGCGCGCCACCTGCCATGAGCCACAAGTGCAACTGACGTGACATATCTGATAGTGCCTCAGGCGTCCACTTACTACCATCACTATCAACGAACCTCGCCACCCCACCCCCCCCCCCACACACACCATCCCTTAACCCAACTTCTGCCTTAACCTAACCCAACTTCTGCCTTAACCTAACCCAACTTCTGCCTTAACCTAACCCAACTTCTGCCTTAACCTAACCCAACTTCTGCCTTAACCTAACCCAACTTCTGCCTTAACCTAACCCAACTTCTGCCTTAACCTAACCCAACTTCTGCCTTAACCTAACCCAACTTCTGCCTTAACCTAACCCAAGTTGCGCCTTAACCTAACCCAAGTTGCGCCTTAACCTAACCCAAGTTGCGCCTTAACCTAACCCAAGTTGCGCCTTAACCTAACCCAAGTTGCGCCTTAACCTAACCCAAGTTGCGCCTTAACCTAACCCAAGTTGCGCCTTAACCTAACCCAAGTTGCGCCTTAACCTAACCCAAGTTGCGCCTTAACCTAACCCAACTTCTGCCTTAACCTAACCCAACTTCTGCCTTAACCTAACCCAACTTCTGCCTTAACCTAACCCAACTTCTGCCTTAACCTAACCCAAGTTGCGCCTTAACCTAACCCAAGTTGCGCCTTAACCTAACCCAAGTTGCGCCTTAACCTAACCCAAGTTGCGCCTTAACCTAACCCAAGTTGCGCCTTAACCTAACCCAAGTTGCGCCTTAACCTAACCCAAGTTGCGCCTTAACCTAACCCAAGTTGCGCCTTAACCTAACCCAAGTTGCGCCTTAACCTAACCCAAGTTGCGCCCTAACCTAACCCACGTTGCGCCCTAACCTAACCCACGTTGCGCCTTAACCTAACCCACGTTGCGCCCTAACCTAACCCACGTTGCGCCCTAACCTAACCTACGTTGCGCCCTAACCTAACCTACGTTGCGCCCTAACCTAACCTACGTTGCGCCCTAACCTAACCTACGTTGCGCCCTAACCTAACCTACGTTGCGCCCTAACCTAACCTACGTTGCGCCCTAACCTAACCTACGTTGGGCCCTAACCTAACCCACGTTGCGCCCTAACCTAACCCACGTTGCGCCCTAACCTAACCCACGTTGCGCCCAAACCTAACCCACGTTGCGCCCTAACCTAACCCACGTTGCGCCCTAACCTAACCTACGTTGCGCCCTAACCTAACCTACGTTGCGCCCTAACCTAACCTACGTTGCGCCCTAACCTAACCTACGTTGCGCCCTAACCTAACCTACGTTGCGCCCTAACCTAACCTACGTTGCGCCCTAACCTAACCTACGTTGGGCCCTAACCTAACCCACGTTGCGCCCTAACCTAACCCACGTTGCGCCCTAACCTAACCCACGTTGCGCCCAAACCTAACCCACGTTGCGCCCTAACCTAACCCACGTTGCGCCCTAACCTAACCCACGTTGCGCCTTAACCTGCCCTGTAATTGTTAGTTATATGAATCTAGGAATTCGTGTAGCGTTGCCTAATTGCAACCATCTCAACATAGTTCACTTCGCGCACACTGTGGTGTTCTGCGTATTGATTCATTTTACGGTGCGTACCCTCACATCTTGCGAGTGTTGCTTACTTTCCACATGGTCCCGCTATCCACTGTATTGTGTACTGCAATAGGACGTATATCGCCCCCGCCCCCCCCCCCCCCTCCCCTCCTGTCACCTCTAGCTCGTCGGTCAGGAGTTCGCGTGTTGAATGCGCTTCGCAGCTGTGCAATGGCATTCGCATACGTACGCTGGCCACCTTCCACGTGTTCTTTCGTGCACACGTCGCAGCGTGTATGTATGCTGATGGAGTGCGTCGTGACACACAACATCCAGGCATGCAAGACTCGTAGAAGTCGCAAATGTAGATGGATGTCTACGTTTGCTGCCCAAGTTACGCAAATGAACTGGAAATCCGTTGTTGCGCGGTTGTTCGCGCTGGAGGTGAATCGTTGATATCGACGATCGGTACAGGTATTAACCGGTTGCTTCAGCGACACCCGTCATACCCACGAACGTGAGTGGGCATGTGGGTATGAAGCGATACGCGGCGGTGGCTGGGTGGGACCGTCCCCGGCCGGTGAGGGGGGGGCGCCCGGCGTGCTGGCCGCGCGCTGCGTGGGCGCACGCGCGGCAGCCGGCTGGTGGGGGCGCCCAGTGGCAGGCGCGCCGGCTGACGGAGGCGGCAGGCGGCGCATCTGCGTGCCGGCGCACCCAGCGCGCGGCGCCGTGCGGCCAAAGTGGGTCCTCCCGGGCCCGGTGCGAAGCGCGGTGGACATCTGCAGTGTGCTGGTCCGATTGAGGACTGTGTGCGTTGAGGATGCGCCGCCGCCCGGCACTCGGCGCCGCGACGCCGTCTGCTGCTCGGTCGCCCCCGCGGTTCTCGCAGGTGGTTTGTATCGCAGCTGTGCGGATGTGTTGGCGCGTGCGCTGTGCTGGGAGAGTTCGCTTTGGCACCCAAGTGGGGCTCTGCCCCTCTGTGGCGCTGGCGTTGGAGCTGCCCGGTCACTGTTTGTGGCCGCGTGTTGTCTCCCGCCGGCAACACCACGACAGCACGCTCCCGGGCCTCTGTCGGCAGCGGCAAGCTCAGTTGGGAGCACGGGTGGTCGCACTGAAAGCGTCTACTCGCCTATCTCCGGGCGATTGCGCCTCTCTCGAACCCGACCAAGTACTTAGGACGGCGCTGCGCGCCGCCGGGACCTGAGAGGGTTTCGAGGTGTATCGTGCAGGGGAGCCCAGCCTCCTCCTGTTTGCAGAATAATTGAGCGGACGCTTGCGTGTTCGCGCGGGCCCCCGGGACACACTCCCGGGCGGCCGGCTGCTCAGCTCTAGTTGACGCAGCTCCCTGGTTGATCCTGCCAGTAGTCATATGCTTGTCTCAAAGATTAAGCCATGCATGTCTCAGTACAAGCCGCATTAAGGTGAAACCGCGAATGGCTCATTAAATCAGTTATGGTTCCTTAGATCGTACCCACGTTACTTGGATAACTGTGGTAATTCTAGAGCTAATACATGCAAACAGAGTCCCGACCAGAGATGGAAGGGACGCTTTTATTAGATCAAAACCAATCGGTCGGCTCGTCCGGTCCGTTTGCCTTGGTGACTCTGAATAACTTTGGGCTGATCGCACGGTCTTCGTACCGGCGACGCATCTTTCAAATGTCTGCCTTATCAACTGTCGATGGTAGGTTCTGCGCCTACCATGGTTGTAACGGGTAACGGGGAATCAGGGTTCGATTCCGGAGAGGGAGCCTGAGAAACGGCTACCACATCCAAGGAAGGCAGCAGGCGCGCAAATTACCCACTCCCGGCACGGGGAGGTAGTGACGAAAAATAACGATACGGGACTCATCCGAGGCCCCGTAATCGGAATGAGTACACTTTAAATCCTTTAACGAGTATCTATTGGAGGGCAAGTCTGGTGCCAGCAGCCGCGGTAATTCCAGCTCCAATAGCGTATATTAAAGTTGTTGCGGTTAAAAAGCTCGTAGTTGGATTTGTGTCCCACGCTGTTGGTTCACCGCCCGTCGGTGTTTAACTGGCATGTATCGTGGGACGTCCTGCCGGTGGGGCGAGCCGAAGGCGTGCGACCGCCTCGTGCGTGCTCGTGCGTCCCGAGGCGGACCCCGTTGAAATCCTACCAGGGTGCTCTTTATTGAGTGTCTCGGTGGGCCGGCACGTTTACTTTGAACAAATTAGAGTGCTTAAAGCAGGCAAGCCCGCCTGAATACTGTGTGCATGGAATAATGGAATAGGACCTCGGTTCTATTTTGTTGGTTTTCGGAACCCGAGGTAATGATTAATAGGGACAGGCGGGGGCATTCGTATTGCGACGTTAGAGGTGAAATTCTTGGATCGTCGCAAGACGAACAGAAGCGAAAGCATTTGCCAAGTATGTTTTCATTAATCAAGAACGAAAGTTAGAGGTTCGAAGGCGATCAGATACCGCCCTAGTTCTAACCATAAACGATGCCAGCCAGCGATCCGCCGCAGTTCCTCCGATGACTC
>NC_064620.1:306893351-306898351 GCF_023898315.1 Schistocerca nitens
CGCACTCGTAAGTTGCAATCCACACCTATATCTTGCGTTTCATGAAGAGTTTTATCCAATATTCGACATTCCCGCTGTCCCTAAACGTGCTCTAAGTCTGTGCGCGACCGCGTCGCTCACTGTACGGATTCCGATGCTGAGCGATCAGCTATGGGCCGCCCCATCCACGTCGGTCCCCGTGGGCGTTGCACTCGCAGTCGCAAAGACTCTGGGCAATGGCTATGTGCGCTCCGCAATATATTACTGGGACGAGTAATGAGGGTCCGAGCCCCCAGTGTGGGGAAAGTGTTTCGCAGCCCTGACCCACCGGCACGGTGTTGCGTCCCCCCACCTCAAACATGTGACGTAGTCACACCACCGGTTTTGACTAATAGACAGAATGTTTATAATCATATGCCATACACCGGGGGACGATGCCGCGAGGTGTAGCTAGCTAGTGCAGTCGCACCGCTACTACTGTACAGAGATAGAACAGGCATTGACTATACATACATTAAGCTTATACGCGGCGGTGCTTAGTAATACGCGCAGTCATCGGAATATAGATAACACATACAACTGTCCCTATACATGCTGAACGTCTGTGCACACAATGTCAACCACACGTCACCCACACACTCCATCACCCACTAGTCTATGCCTGTAACAGACGCAGACACAACATCTAAGTACCAGCATGGAACAACATCCAGTGCATCCTCTCGGCCACAGTACACCATCCACACTATGATAACCAGACCGGGACGTCGAACCAGAAAACTGAATATCCCACTCTTCCTACAACCACCATTGCTCAGATACGCCACCAACACCCACACATGTCCTACACAGGGGTGCACCCAACAGCACCACACTGCCGCATCTCACAGCACATAAACAATGGCAGGAATGAAAGACACAGGTGTGCCACTCCTTTGCCACAAACACAGAACGGGCGCGCCACCTGCCATGAGCCACAAGTGCAACTGACGTGACATATCTGATAGTGCCTCAGGCGTCCACTTACTACCATCACTATCAACGAACCTCGCCACCCCACCCCCCCCCCACACACACCATCCCTTAACCCAACTTCTGCCTTAACCTAACCCAACTTCTGCCTTAACCTAACCCAACTTCTGCCTTAACCTAACCCAACTTCTGCCTTAACCTAACCCAACTTCTGCCTTAACCTAACCCAACTTCTGCCTTAACCTAACCCAACTTCTGCCTTAACCTAACCCAACTTCTGCCTTAACCTAACCCAACTTCTGCCTTAACCTAACCCAAGTTGCGCCTTAACCTAACCCAAGTTGCGCCTTAACCTAACCCAAGTTGCGCCTTAACCTAACCCAAGTTGCGCCTTAACCTAACCCAAGTTGCGCCTTAACCTAACCCAAGTTGCGCCTTAACCTAACCCAAGTTGCGCCTTAACCTAACCCAAGTTGCGCCTTAACCTAACCCAAGTTGCGCCTTAACCTAACCCAACTTCTGCCTTAACCTAACCCAACTTCTGCCTTAACCTAACCCAACTTCTGCCTTA
Source organism: Schistocerca nitens (assembly GCF_023898315.1). Classification (NCBI taxonomy): domain Eukaryota; kingdom Metazoa; phylum Arthropoda; class Insecta; order Orthoptera; family Acrididae; genus Schistocerca; species Schistocerca nitens. The sequence continues at coordinate 306,894,874 of NC_064620.1, forward strand.
ACCTAACCCAACTTCTGCCTTAACCTAACCCAAGTTGCGCCTTAACCTAACCCAAGTTGCGCCTTAACCTAACCCAAGTTGCGCCTTAACCTAACCCAAGTTGCGCCTTAACCTAACCCAAGTTGCGCCTTAACCTAACCCAAGTTGCGCCTTAACCTAACCCAAGTTGCGCCTTAACCTAACCCAAGTTGCGCCTTAACCTAACCCAAGTTGCGCCTTAACCTAACCCAAGTTGCGCCCTAACCTAACCCACGTTGCGCCCTAACCTAACCCACGTTGCGCCTTAACCTAACCCACGTTGCGCCCTAACCTAACCCACGTTGCGCCCTAACCTAACCTACGTTGCGCCCTAACCTAACCTACGTTGCGCCCTAACCTAACCTACGTTGCGCCCTAACCTAACCTACGTTGCGCCCTAACCTAACCTACGTTGCGCCCTAACCTAACCTACGTTGCGCCCTAACCTAACCTACGTTGGGCCCTAACCTAACCCACGTTGCGCCCTAACCTAACCCACGTTGCGCCCTAACCTAACCCACGTTGCGCCCAAACCTAACCCACGTTGCGCCCTAACCTAACCCACGTTGCGCCCTAACCTAACCTACGTTGCGCCCTAACCTAACCTACGTTGCGCCCTAACCTAACCTACGTTGCGCCCTAACCTAACCTACGTTGCGCCCTAACCTAACCTACGTTGCGCCCTAACCTAACCTACGTTGCGCCCTAACCTAACCTACGTTGGGCCCTAACCTAACCCACGTTGCGCCCTAACCTAACCCACGTTGCGCCCTAACCTAACCCACGTTGCGCCCAAACCTAACCCACGTTGCGCCCTAACCTAACCCACGTTGCGCCCTAACCTAACCCACGTTGCGCCTTAACCTGCCCTGTAATTGTTAGTTATATGAATCTAGGAATTCGTGTAGCGTTGCCTAATTGCAACCATCTCAACATAGTTCACTTCGCGCACACTGTGGTGTTCTGCGTATTGATTCATTTTACGGTGCGTACCCTCACATCTTGCGAGTGTTGCTTACTTTCCACATGGTCCCGCTATCCACTGTATTGTGTACTGCAATAGGACGTATATCGCCCCCGCCCCCCCCCCCCCCCCTCCCCTCCTGTCACCTCTAGCTCGTCGGTCAGGAGTTCGCGTGTTGAATGCGCTTCGCAGCTGTGCAATGGCATTCGCATACGTACGCTGGCCACCTTCCACGTGTTCTTTCGTGCACACGTCGCAGCGTGTATGTATGCTGATGGAGTGCGTCGTGACACACAACATCCAGGCATGCAAGACTCGTAGAAGTCGCAAATGTAGATGGATGTCTACGTTTGCTGCCCAAGTTACGCAAATGAACTGGAAATCCGTTGTTGCGCGGTTGTTCGCGCTGGAGGTGAATCGTTGATATCGACGATCGGTACAGGTATTAACCGGTTGCTTCAGCGACACCCGTCATACCCACGAACGTGAGTGGGCATGTGGGTATGAAGCGATACGCGGCGGTGGCTGGGTGGGACCGTCCCCGGCCGGTGAGGGGGGGGCGCCCGGCGTGCTGGCCGCGCGCTGCGTGGGCGCACGCGCGGCAGCCGGCTGGTGGGGGCGCCCAGTGGCAGGCGCGCCGGCTGACGGAGGCGGCAGGCGGCGCATCTGCGTGCCGGCGCACCCAGCGCGCGGCGCCGTGCGGCCAAAGTGGGTCCTCCCGGGCCCGGTGCGAAGCGCGGTGGACATCTGCAGTGTGCTGGTCCGATTGAGGACTGTGTGCGTTGAGGATGCGCCGCCGCCCGGCACTCGGCGCCGCGACGCCGTCTGCTGCTCGGTCGCCCCCGCGGTTCTCGCAGGTGGTTTGTATCGCAGCTGTGCGGATGTGTTGGCGCGTGCGCTGTGCTGGGAGAGTTCGCTTTGGCACCCAAGTGGGGCTCTGCCCCTCTGTGGCGCTGGCGTTGGAGCTGCCCGGTCACTGTTTGTGGCCGCGTGTTGTCTCCCGCCGGCAACACCACGACAGCACGCTCCCGGGCCTCTGTCGGCAGCGGCAAGCTCAGTTGGGAGCACGGGTGGTCGCACTGAAAGCGTCTACTCGCCTATCTCCGGGCGATTGCGCCTCTCTCGAACCCGACCAAGTACTTAGGACGGCGCTGCGCGCCGCCGGGACCTGAGAGGGTTTCGAGGTGTATCGTGCAGGGGAGCCCAGCCTCCTCCTGTTTGCAGAATAATTGAGCGGACGCTTGCGTGTTCGCGCGGAGCCCCCGGGACACACTCCCGGGCGGCCGGCTGCTCAGCTCTAGTTGACGCAGCTCCCTGGTTGATCCTGCCAGTAGTCATATGCTTGTCTCAAAGATTAAGCCATGCATGTCTCAGTACAAGCCGCATTAAGGTGAAACCGCGAATGGCTCATTAAATCAGTTATGGTTCCTTAGATCGTACCCACGTTACTTGGATAACTGTGGTAATTCTAGAGCTAATACATGCAAACAGAGTCCCGACCAGAGATGGAAGGGACGCTTTTATTAGATCAAAACCAATCGGTCGGCTCGTCCGGTCCGTTTGCCTTGGTGACTCTGAATAACTTTGGGCTGATCGCACGGTCTTCGTACCGGCGACGCATCTTTCAAATGTCTGCCTTATCAACTGTCGATGGTAGGTTCTGCGCCTACCATGGTTGTAACGGGTAACGGGGAATCAGGGTTCGATTCCGGAGAGGGAGCCTGAGAAACGGCTACCACATCCAAGGAAGGCAGCAGGCGCGCAAATTACCCACTCCCGGCACGGGGAGGTAGTGACGAAAAATAACGATACGGGACTCATCCGAGGCCCCGTAATCGGAATGAGTACACTTTAAATCCTTTAACGAGTATCTATTGGAGGGCAAGTCTGGTGCCAGCAGCCGCGGTAATTCCAGCTCCAATAGCGTATATTAAAGTTGTTGCGGTTAAAAAGCTCGTAGTTGGATTTGTGTCCCACGCTGTTGGTTCACCGCCCGTCGGTGTTTAACTGGCATGTATCGTGGGACGTCCTGCCGGTGGGGCGAGCCGAAGGCGTGCGACCGCCTCGTGCGTGCTCGTGCGTCCCGAGGCGGACCCCGTTGAAATCCTACCAGGGTGCTCTTTATTGAGTGTCTCGGTGGGCCGGCACGTTTACTTTGAACAAATTAGAGTGCTTAAAGCAGGCAAGCCCGCCTGAATACTGTGTGCATGGAATAATGGAATAGGACCTCGGTTCTATTTTGTTGGTTTTCGGAACCCGAGGTAATGATTAATAGGGACAGGCGGGGGCATTCGTATTGCGACGTTAGAGGTGAAATTCTTGGATCGTCGCAAGACGAACAGAAGCGAAAGCATTTGCCAAGTATGTTTTCATTAATCAAGAACGAAAGTTAGAGGTTCGAAGGCGATCAGATACCGCCCTAGTTCTAACCATAAACGATGCCAGCCAGCGATCCGCCGCAGTTCCTCCGATGACTCGGCGGGCAGCCTCCGGGAA
>NC_064620.1:306905851-306908351 GCF_023898315.1 Schistocerca nitens
ACGTCTGTGCACACAATGTCAACCACACGTCACCCACACACTCCATCACCCACTAGTCTATGCCTGTAACAGACGCAGACACAACATCTAAGTACCAGCATGGAACAACATCCAGTGCATCCTCTCGGCCACAGTACACCATCCACACTATGATAACCAGACCGGGACGTCGAACCAGAAAACTGAATATCCCACTCTTCCTACAACCACCATTGCTCAGATACGCCACCAACACCCACACATGTCCTACACAGGGGTGCACCCAACAGCACCACACTGCCGCATCTCACAGCACATAAACAATGGCAGGAATGAAAGACACAGGTGTGCCACTCCTTTGCCACAAACACAGAACGGGCGCGCCACCTGCCATGAGCCACAAGTGCAACTGACGTGACATATCTGATAGTGCCTCAGGCGTCCACTTACTACCATCACTATCAACGAACCTCGCCACCCCACCCCCCCCCCACACACACCATCCCTTAACCCAACTTCTGCCTTAACCTAACCCAACTTCTGCCTTAACCTAACCCAACTTCTGCCTTAACCTAACCCAACTTCTGCCTTAACCTAACCCAACTTCTGCCTTAACCTAACCCAACTTCTGCCTTAACCTAACCCAACTTCTGCCTTAACCTAACCCAACTTCTGCCTTAACCTAACCCAACTTCTGCCTTAACCTAACCCAAGTTGCGCCTTAACCTAACCCAAGTTGCGCCTTAACCTAACCCAAGTTGCGCCTTAACCTAACCCAAGTTGCGCCTTAACCTAACCCAAGTTGCGCCTTAACCTAACCCAAGTTGCGCCTTAACCTAACCCAAGTTGCGCCTTAACCTAACCCAAGTTGCGCCTTAACCTAACCCAACTTCTGCCTTAACCTAACCCAACTTCTGCCTTAACCTAACCCAACTTCTGCCTTAACCTAACCCAACTTCTGCCTTAACCTAACCCAAGTTGCGCCTTAACCTAACCCAAGTTGCGCCTTAACCTAACCCAAGTTGCGCCTTAACCTAACCCAAGTTGCGCCTTAACCTAACCCAAGTTGCGCCTTAACCTAACCCAAGTTGCGCCTTAACCTAACCCAAGTTGCGCCTTAACCTAACCCAAGTTGCGCCTTAACCTAACCCAAGTTGCGCCTTAACCTAACCCAAGTTGCGCCCTAACCTAACCCACGTTGCGCCCTAACCTAACCCACGTTGCGCCTTAACCTAACCCACGTTGCGCCCTAACCTAACCCACGTTGCGCCCTAACCTAACCTACGTTGCGCCCTAACCTAACCTACGTTGCGCCCTAACCTAACCTACGTTGCGCCCTAACCTAACCTACGTTGCGCCCTAACCTAACCTACGTTGCGCCCTAACCTAACCTACGTTGCGCCCTAACCTAACCTACGTTGGGCCCTAACCTAACCCACGTTGCGCCCTAACCTAACCCACGTTGCGCCCTAACCTAACCCACGTTGCGCCCAAACCTAACCCACGTTGCGCCCTAACCTAACCCACGTTGCGCCCTAACCTAACCTACGTTGCGCCCTAACCTAACCTACGTTGCGCCCTAACCTAACCTACGTTGCGCCCTAACCTAACCTACGTTGCGCCCTAACCTAACCTACGTTGCGCCCTAACCTAACCTACGTTGCGCCCTAACCTAACCTACGTTGGGCCCTAACCTAACCCACGTTGCGCCCTAACCTAACCCACGTTGCGCCCTAACCTAACCCACGTTGCGCCCAAACCTAACCCACGTTGCGCCCTAACCTAACCCACGTTGCGCCCTAACCTAACCCACGTTGCGCCTTAACCTGCCCTGTAATTGTTAGTTATATGAATCTAGGAATTCGTGTAGCGTTGCCTAATTGCAACCATCTCAACATAGTTCACTTCGCGCACACTGTGGTGTTCTGCGTATTGATTCATTTTACGGTGCGTACCCTCACATCTTGCGAGTGTTGCTTACTTTCCACATGGTCCCGCTATCCACTGTATTGTGTACTGCAATAGGACGTATATCGCCCCCGCCCCCCCCCCCCCCCCTCCCCTCCTGTCACCTCTAGCTCGTCGGTCAGGAGTTCGCGTGTTGAATGCGCTTCGCAGCTGTGCAATGGCATTCGCATACGTACGCTGGCCACCTTCCACGTGTTCTTTCGTGCACACGTCGCAGCGTGTATGTATGCTGATGGAGTGCGTCGTGACACACAACATCCAGGCATGCAAGACTCGTAGAAGTCGCAAATGTAGATGGATGTCTACGTTTGCTGCCCAAGTTACGCAAATGAACTGGAAATCCGTTGTTGCGCGGTTGTTCGCGCTGGAGGTGAATCGTTGATATCGACGATCGGTACAGGTATTAACCGGTTGCTTCAGCGACACCCGTCATACCCACGAACGTGAGTGGGCATGTGGGTATGAAGCGATACGCGGCGGTGGCTGGGTGGGACCGTCCCCGGCCGGTGAGGGGGGGGCGCCCGGCGTGCTGGCCGCGCGCTGCGTGGGCGCA
>NC_064620.1:306913351-306920851 GCF_023898315.1 Schistocerca nitens
TCAGTCCGGCAGTCACGGCCGGTCCTTGCGGCCGGCCGCGAAGCCCTGACGAGTAGGAGGGTCGCGGCGGTGGGCGCAGAAGGGTCTGGGCGTGAGCCTGCCTGGAGCCGCCGTCGGTGCAGATCTTGGTGGTAGTAGCAAATACTCCAGCGAGGCCCTGGAGGGCTGACGCGGAGAAGGGTTTCGTGTGAACAGCCGTTGCACACGAGTCAGTCGATCCTAAGCCCTAGGAGAAATCCGATGTTGATGGGGGCCGTCATAGCATGATGCACTTTGTGCTGGCCCCCGTTGGGCGAAAGGGAATCCGGTTCCTATTCCGGAACCCGGCAGCGGAACCGATACAAGTCGGGCCCCTCTTTTAGAGATGCTCGTCGGGGTAACCCAAAAGGACCCGGAGACGCCGTCGGGAGATCGGGGAAGAGTTTTCTTTTCTGCATGAGCGTTCGAGTTCCCTGGAATCCTCTAGCAGGGAGATAGGGTTTGGAACGCGAAGAGCACCGCAGTTGCGGCGGTGTCCCGATCTTCCCCTCGGACCTTGAAAATCCGGGAGAGGGCCACGTGGAGGTGTCGCGCCGGTTCGTACCCATATCCGCAGCAGGTCTCCAAGGTGAAGAGCCTCTAGTCGATAGAATAATGTAGGTAAGGGAAGTCGGCAAATTGGATCCGTAACTTCGGGATAAGGATTGGCTCTGAGGATCGGGGCGTGTCGGGCTTGGTCGGGAAGTGGGTCAGCGCTAACGTGCCGGGCCTGGGCGAGGTGAGTGCCGTAGGGGTGCCGGTAAGTGCGGGCGTTTAGCGTGGGTGTGGTCTGCTCTCGCCGTTGGTCGGCCTCGTGCTGGCCGGCGGTGCAGGATGCGCGCGCCTGTGCGGCGTTCGCGCCCCGGTGCTTCAACCTGCGTGCAGGATCCGAGCTCGGTCCCGTGCCTTGGCCTCCCACGGATCTTCCTTGCTGCGAGGCCGCGTCCGCCTTAGCGTGCTCCTCCGGGGGCGCGCGGGTGCGCGGATTCTCTTCGGCCGCCATTCAACGATCAACTCAGAACTGGCACGGACTGGGGGAATCCGACTGTCTAATTAAAACAAAGCATTGCGATGGCCCTAGCGGGTGTTGACGCAATGTGATTTCTGCCCAGTGCTCTGAATGTCAACGTGAAGAAATTCAAGCAAGCGCGGGTAAACGGCGGGAGTAACTATGACTCTCTTAAGGTAGCCAAATGCCTCGTCATCTAATTAGTGACGCGCATGAATGGATTAACGAGATTCCCGCTGTCCCTATCTACTAATGGTGCAAGTAAATGCCATGCGCAGCCAGATGGTTGCGCATGAGCTAAGGAAACTAGCGGAACAAGAACAAATAGATGTTATTATGATACAAGAACCGAACTCCTGTGCGGGTCGAGTCCCTGGCTTTCCTGCTACAGCACAAGTGGTTTCCTCGGGTGGGAACCCAATGAGTGCAATTATAATATTGAACAAAACTATAAAAACTACGGTATTAAGTCAATTCTGTACCGAGCATATTACGGTTGTACAACTCAATCTGCTGTCTTACAGTATGTACGTTGTAAACGTCTACTGCCAATTCAGACATGACATCAAGATTTATCTTGATCAGCTGAATTGGATCCTAAGAGTTTTAGCCGGGCAGGCTATAATTGTAGCTCTTGATGCTAATGCTAAGTCCCCACTCTGGCACAGTGAGGTACAGGACGGTAGGGGTGCGGAGCTTGTTGATTTGATAATGCAAACACACATGCATGTAATAAACTTGCCTGGATACCCCCCGACCTACTCAGGGAGGGCGGGTGCAACATCAAATATTGATGTCACACTAGCAAGCGAGAGGGCAGCACCCCACGTCCATAACTGGCAAGTTAGAGAACACCTGACTGTCAGTGATCATAACTGTATAACATTTGAAATAGTGACGACCATCACAGATGTGCCAGGCGAGTGGGTGGAACGGTTCAACTATGCTCGGACAGATTGGGACCGACTCGTGCAGGTGTTCAGTCCTCCTGAGTTTGGGGAGGATATAGGTAATATTGATGAAGCTGTGGAGGAGCTGGTAAGCTCCGTGCAATCGGCTATCACACTGGCTGTACCTCGAATAGCGAGATACATCTACAGGGAGTCCACCCCATGGACCCCTGAATTGACTGTGCTCAAACGGTCAGTCAGAAGGGCGCGAAGCAACTATCAAAGGAGCTTTGCCCACGACGAACGACAATACCACCTGCGTATTTATCGTCGTCTGAAGCAGAGATACAAGGATCTGTTAGACACTACAAGGCGCCAATCCTGGGAAAGGTTTGTGAACGATCAGCTGGGAACAGACCCTTGGGGAGTTCCCTACAAAATCGTTCTGGAAAAAATTAGATCGCCCATGATGTTGTCCACGCTACGTGCTGGGAATGGTGACACGACCAAGAACTGGGAAGAAACAGCAAGACTGCTGTTGGACACATTACTGCCAGATGATATCGAGGACGAGGACTCGCAAGAGCAGCGGGTAATTCGTCAGGCGCTCTCGACTCCGTATCTTAACGATACAAACGTGTGCCCCTTCTCAGTAGAGGAGGTAGAGGCAACCATATACACCTTTGCAAGGAAGAAGGCGCCGGGTCCTGACGGGATCCCTGTGGAGATCTTACAGGGACTCGCACACTTGGTCGCCCCAGCATTAAGTCGTATTTACAACATCTGTTTACAAAGGGGCTATTATCCACTAAAGTGGAAATCTGCAGAAGTAGTAATTATCAGGAAAGGCCCTGATAAAGATCCAACGGTGCCGAAATCCTATCGGCCTATCTGTCTGCTGGATGTAATGGGCAAAGCATTTGAGAAGTTGCTCGCTGACCGTCTCCAGAGTCATCGAACTCTGCATGGTATGAGTGATAGGCAGTTCGGATTCCGAAAGGGTCGCTCCACTCAGGATGCGATCAATGAGGTTTGCCGGATTGCTCACTCTGCGACATCGAAATATGTTCTGGGCATTATGATAGACATCTCAGGGGCCTTCGACAGCCTGTGGTGGCCGGCACTCTTCTCTCGCCTAAGAGAGATTGGGTGCCCGCAGCTGCTGTATGGCTGTCTGGAGGCCTACTGTGATGGAAGGACTGCAAAGATAACGGCTCCTGGAGCCGTCGTATCTAAAAGAGTATCCCGTGGTTGTCCCCAGGGATCGGTGTGTGGTCCCATTTTCTGGGATATTAACATGGAACCTTTGTTGAACGTCCTGCAAGGAGAGACTGCAGTTCTGGGAGTCGTTGCTTATGCGGATGATCTCGCAATTCTGGTAGAAGGTGACACTCGCAATGTGATCGAAGACCGATCACGATTGGCTATTGAACTGTTAACCAACTGGTGTAAGAAGACTAAAATGTCTATCGCACCACAAAAATCGCTATATATGCTCTTGAAAGGCAAGTTAAACAGGGAACCAACAGTCAGAATTAATGGCCAAGCAGTGTCACGACAGAGATATGCCCGTTATCTTGGGGTATATTTAGATGAGAATTGGAGTTTCATTCCGCATATTGAGCAAATAACGACAAAGTCCTTAGCTTTGTTCAATAAGATAATATCAATTGGACAAAGAAGGTTCCATTTGCCGTCAAAGGCAATAAATATTTACCATAACAGTATATTGGCACCAATAGTAGGGCACGCATCCAGTGTGTGGGCCCACAGGTTAGCTCTGGTTCGGCCTGCCGCTGCTGTTAGGCGAATACAGAGGAACGTTCTGTTGAGATGCATCGGTGCATTCAACACAAGCCCAACAGATGCACTGTTAGTAATTATGGGTCTATGTCCACTAGACCTGATAATAAGGCAGCACGCAGCCTTCTATTGGCTGCGCAAACAGAACATCGGCAGAGTACAAAACATAATGGGCATTCCTCTAGTAAGCGTCAAAGCCATCCGCAAAAAAGTGCTTGACATTTGGCAGGACGAATGGGATGGGTCCAGTACGGGCCGTAGAGTCTACGGGTTTATACCCACAGTGAGGGGAAGACTAAATAACAAGATAATGAAGCCCTCGCAGGGCTTAGTTCACTTCCTCACAGGACACGGTCCCTACCCCACGTACCTGCACAAAATAGGAAAAAGGCCAACACCGGAGTGTGACTGTGGTGCCCACGAAGGATCGCCAGAACACGTAGTGTTCGAGTGCCCAATATATGAACAGGTTGTCTCAGGGGAGAGGCAGCTTCTACGGACAAGAAATATCAATGAAATATTGACAGAAAGCGAATTGTTCAGCAATTTCGCAAAATTGGTTAATAAAATCTCAAGGGAGGCCCAGCGAGCCTACCTTGGGAGGGAGTAAAATGCGCTTCAGATCTAATGCGCAATTGTAAATATGTAAATACTACATTTGTTTAAATCATGACTTAGAGTAGATAGTAGTTGTAGTTAGATCAGCATGGTGGCGGGGGGGAATAAAAGAGTAGCATAAATGGAGTGGTTTCTCTAGTAGTAGCGGCCCGCCTCCACGTGGCTAGGGACGGGCAACTCTCTGGCAGGATTCCAGAGAGGCTAAGAGGCCGATAATTAACAAAAGCAAATCTGCTTAATAAATAGAAAGTATGCAGATACTAATAAACCACTTCTGTAGTGCTAATAGCAGTGATAGTTAGTCGTAATACGCCCACTCAAAAGTGTTAGAAAGTGGGTTATGGATAGGTCATAAACTTGGGAAAAAAAAAAAAAAAAAAAAAAAAAAAAAAAAAAAAAAAAAAAAAAAAAAAAAAAAAAAAAAAAAAAAAACTTGTCCCCACACATGCTCTAAGTCTGTGCGCGATTGCGTTGCTCACAGTACGGATTCCGATGCCGAGCGATCAGCTAGAAAGCGCCCCAACCATGTCGATCCCCATGGGCGTTGCACTCGCAGTCGCAAAGACTCTGGGCAATGGCTAAAAGCGCTCCGCAATATATTACTCAGACGGGTAATGACGGTCCGAGCGCTCAGTGTCAGGAGAGCTTTCCTGAGCCCTGACCCACAGGCAGGGTGTAGCGTATCCCACCCGCAGACATGTGACGTTGTCACACGACCAGTTGTCACTAATCGACTGATTGCCGATAATCGTATGCCATACACCGGGGAAAGCTGCCGCAAGGGGTAGCTACGTAGTGCAGTCGCACCTCTACTACTGTACAGAGATAGAACACCGCGTGACCGCAACCAGATTAAACTGATACATGGCGCTGATTACTAATAGATGCAGAGCCATCGGAATATAGATGGCATACGACATACAACAGTCCCTATACATGCTGACAGTCTGTGCACACATGCGAACTACACGTCACCCAGACACTCTATCACACACTACTCTCTGGCTGTAACAGACACAGACAAGATATCTAAGCACCAGCATGGAACAACATCCAGTGCATCCTCTCCGCCACATTACACCATTCACACTATGATAACAAAACCAGGAGGTCCACCCCAAAAACAGAATATCTCACTCTTCCAACAACCATCATTACTCAGATAAGCCACAAACACCCACACATGTCCTAGACAGGGGTGCAACCAACACCACCACACTGCCTTGTCTCACAGCATATAAGCAATGGCAGGAATGAAAGACACAGGCCTGCCACTCCCTTGCCACACCCACGCAACCGGCGCACCACCTCCCCTGAGAGAAAGATGCATCCTGACGTGACACATCTCAGGGTGCCTCAGGCGTCCACTTACCATCATCACTATGAACGAACCTCGTCCCCTCCCCCCTCATACACCATCCCTTAACCTAACCTATGTTGCACCTTAACCTAACCTATGTTGCACCTTAACCTAACCTATGTTGCACCTTAACCTAACCTATGTTGCACCTTAACCTAACCTATGTTGCACCTTAACCTAACCTATGTTGCACCTTAACCTAACCTATGTTGCGCCTTAACCTAACCTATGTTGCGCCTTAACCTAACCTATGTTGCGCCTTAACCTAACCTATGTTGCGCCTTAACCTAACCTATGTTGCGCCTTAACCTAACCTATGTTGCGCCTTAACCTAACCTATGTTGCGCCTTAACCTAACCTATGTTGCGCCTTAACCTAACCTATGTTGCGCCTTAACCTAACCTATGTTGCGCCTTAACCTAACCTATGTTGCGCCTTAACCTAACCTATGTTGCGCCTTAACCTAACCTATGTTGCGCCTTAACCTAACCTATGTTGCGCCTTAACCTAACCTATGTTGCGCCTTAACCTAACCTAAGTTGGGGCTTAACCTAACCTAAGTTGGGGCTTAACCTAACCTAAGTTGGGGCTTAACCTAACCTAAGTTGGGGCTTAACCTAACCTAAGTTGGGGCTTAACCTAACCTAAGTTGGGGCTTAACCTAACCTAAGTTGGGGCTTAACCTAACCTAAGTTGGGGCTTAACCTAACCTAAGTTGGGGCTTAACCTAACCTAAGTTGGGCCCTAACCTAACCTAAGTTGGGCCCTAACCTAACCTAAGTTGGGCCCTAACCTAACCTAAGTTGGGCCCTAACCTAACCTAAGTTGGGCCCTAACCTAACCTAAGTTGGGCCCTAACCTAACCTAAGTTGGGCCCTAACCTAACCTAAGTTGGGCCCTAACCTAACCTAAGTTGGGCCCTAACCTAACCTAAGTTGGGCCCTAACCTAACCTAAGTTGGGCCCTAACCTAACCTAAGTTGGGCCCTAACCTAACCTAAGTTGGGCCCTAACCTAACCTAAGTTGGGCCCTAACCTAACCTAAGTTGGGCCCTAACCTAACCCACGTTGCGCCCTAACCTAACCCACGTAATTGTTTGTTATATGAATCTAGAAATTCGTGTAGCGTTGCCTAATCGCAACCCTCTCAACATAGTTCGCTGCGCGCACACTCTGGTGTCCTGCGTATTGAATCATGTTACGGTGCCTACCCTCACAACATCTAGCGAGTGTTGCGTACGTTCCACATGGTCCCGCTATCCACTGTAATGTGTACTGCTATAAGACGTATATCGCCCCCCCCCCCCCCCCCCCCCCCTCCCCTGTCGCCTCTAGTTCGTCAGTCAGGAGTTTGCGTGTTCAATGAGCTTCGCAGCTGTGCAATGGCATCGGCATACGTACGCGGGCCACCTTCCACGTGTTCTCTCGTGCATACGTCGCAGCATGTATGTGGACTGATGTGGCGTGTCGTGACTCATAACATCCAGGCATGCAAGACCCATTGAATTCGCAAATGTAGATGGACGTCTACGTTTGCTGCCCAAGTTACGCAAATGAACTGGAAATCCGTTGTTGCGCGGTTGTTCGCGCTGGAGGTGAATCGTTGATATCGACGATCGGTACAGGTATTAACCGGTTGCTTCAGCGACACCCGTCATACCCACGAACGTGAGTGGGCATGTGGGTATGAAGCGATACGCGGCGGTGGCTGGGTGGGACCGTCCCCGGCCGGTGAGGGGGGGGCGCCCGGCGTGCTGGCCGCGCGCTGCGTGGGCGCACGCGCGGCAGCCGGCTGGTGGGGGC
>NC_064620.1:306930851-306933351 GCF_023898315.1 Schistocerca nitens
ATGTTGCGCCTTAACCTAACCTATGTTGCGCCTTAACCTAACCTATGTTGCGCCTTAACCTAACCTATGTTGCGCCTTAACCTAACCTATGTTGCGCCTTAACCTAACCTATGTTGCGCCTTAACCTAACCTATGTTGCGCCTTAACCTAACCTATGTTGCGCCTTAACCTAACCTATGTTGCGCCTTAACCTAACCTATGTTGCGCCTTAACCTAACCTATGTTGCGCCTTAACCTAACCTAAGTTGGGGCTTAACCTAACCTAAGTTGGGGCTTAACCTAACCTAAGTTGGGGCTTAACCTAACCTAAGTTGGGGCTTAACCTAACCTAAGTTGGGGCTTAACCTAACCTAAGTTGGGGCTTAACCTAACCTAAGTTGGGGCTTAACCTAACCTAAGTTGGGGCTTAACCTAACCTAAGTTGGGGCTTAACCTAACCTAAGTTGGGGCTTAACCTAACCTAAGTTGGGCCCTAACCTAACCTAAGTTGGGCCCTAACCTAACCTAAGTTGGGCCCTAACCTAACCTAAGTTGGGCCCTAACCTAACCTAAGTTGGGCCCTAACCTAACCTAAGTTGGGCCCTAACCTAACCTAAGTTGGGCCCTAACCTAACCTAAGTTGGGCCCTAACCTAACCTAAGTTGGGCCCTAACCTAACCTAAGTTGGGCCCTAACCTAACCTAAGTTGGGCCCTAACCTAACCTAAGTTGGGCCCTAACCTAACCTAAGTTGGGCCCTAACCTAACCTAAGTTGGGCCCTAACCTAACCTAAGTTGGGCCCTAACCTAACCTAAGTTGGGCCCTAACCTAACCTAAGTTGGGCCCTAACCTAACCCACGTTGCGCCCTAACCTAACCCACGTAATTGTTTGTTATATGAATCTAGAAATTCGTGTAGCGTTGCCTAATCGCAACCCTCTCAACATAGTTCGCTGCGCGCACACTCTGGTGTCCTGCGTATTGAATCATGTTACGGTGCCTACCCTCACAACATCTAGCGAGTGTTGCGTACGTTCCACATGGTCCCGCTATCCACTGTAATGTGTACTGCTATAAGACGTATATCGCCCCCCCCCCCCCCCCCCCCCTCCCCTGTCGCCTCTAGTTCGTCAGTCAGGAGTTTGCGTGTTCAATGAGCTTCGCAGCTGTGCAATGGCATCGGCATACGTACGCGGGCCACCTTCCACGTGTTCTCTCGTGCATACGTCGCAGCATGTATGTGGACTGATGTGGCGTGTCGTGACTCATAACATCCAGGCATGCAAGACCCATTGAATTCGCAAATGTAGATGGACGTCTACGTTTGCTGCCCAAGTTACGCAAATGAACTGGAAATCCGTTGTTGCGCGGTTGTTCGCGCTGGAGGTGAATCGTTGATATCGACGATCGGTACAGGTATTAACCGGTTGCTTCAGCGACACCCGTCATACCCACGAACGTGAGTGGGCATGTGGGTATGAAGCGATACGCGGCGGTGGCTGGGTGGGACCGTCCCCGGCCGGTGAGGGGGGGGCGCCCGGCGTGCTGGCCGCGCGCTGCGTGGGCGCACGCGCGGCAGCCGGCTGGTGGGGGCGCCCAGTGGCAGGCGCGCCGGCTGACGGACGCGGCAGGCGGCGCATCTGCGTGCCGGCGCACCCAGCGCGCGGCGCCGTGCGGCCAAAGTGGGTCCTCCCGGGCCCGGTGCGAAGCGCGGTGGACATCTGCAGTGTGCTGGTCCGATTGAGGACTGTGTGCGTTGAGGATGCGCCGCCGCCCGGCACTCGGCGCCGCGACGCCGTCTGCTGCTCGGTCGCCCCCGCGGTTCTCGCAGGTGGTTTGTATCGCAGCTGTGCGGATGTGTTGGCGCGTGCGCTGTGCTGGGAGAGTTCGCTTTGGCACCCAAGTGGGGCTCTGCCCCTCTGTGGCGCTGGCGTTGGAGCTGCCCGGTCACTGTTTGTGGCCGCGTGTTGTCTCCCGCCGGCAACACCACGACAGCACGCTCCCGGGCCTCTGTCGGCAGCGGCAAGCTCAGTTGGGAGCACGGGTGGTCGCACTGAAAGCGTCTACTCGCCTATCTCCGGGCGATTGCGCCTCTCTCGAACCCGACCAAGTACTTAGGACGGCGCTGCGCGCCGCCGGGACCTGAGAGGGTTTCGAGGTGTATCGTGCAGGGGAGCCCAGCCTCCTCCTGTTTGCAGAATAATTGAGCGGACGCTTGCGTGTTCGCGCGGGCCTCCGGGACACACTCCCGGGCGGCCGGCTGCTCAGCTCTAGTTGACGCAGCTCCCTGGTTGATCCTGCCAGTAGTCATATGCTTGTCTCAAAGATTAAGCCATGCATGTCTCAGTACAAGCCGCATTAAGGTGAAACCGCGAATGGCTCATTAAATCAGTTATGGTTCCTTAGATCGTACCCACGTTACTTGGATAACTGTGGTAATTCTAGAGCTAATACATGCAAACAGAGTCCCGACCAGAGATGGAAGGGACGCTTTTATTAGATCAAAACCAATCGGTCGGCTC
>NC_064620.1:306945629-306948129 GCF_023898315.1 Schistocerca nitens
CACAGCGCACGCGCCAACACATCCGCACAGCTGCGATACAAACCACCTGCGAGAACCGCGGGGGCGACCGAGCAGCAGACGGCGTCGCGGCGCCGAGTGCCGGGCGGCGGCGCATCCTCAACGCACACAGTCCTCAATCGGACCAGCACACTGCAGATGTCCACCGCGCTTCGCACCGGGCCCGGGAGGACCCACTTTGGCCGCACGGCGCCGCGCGCTGGGTGCGCCGGCACGCAGATGCGCCGCCTGCCGCGTCCGTCAGCCGGCGCGCCTGCCACTGGGCGCCCCCACCAGCCGGCTGCCGCGCGTGCGCCCACGCAGCGCGCGGCCAGCACGCCGGGCGCCCCCCCCTCACCGGCCGGGGACGGTCCCACCCAGCCACCGCCGCGTATCGCTTCATACCCACATGCCCACTCACGTTCGTGGGTATGACGGGTGTCGCTGAAGCAACCGGTTAATACCTGTACCGATCGTCGATATCAACGATTCACCTCCAGCGCGAACAACCGCGCAACAACGGATTTCCAGTTCATTTGCGTAACTTGGGCAGCAAACGTAGACATCCATCTACATTTGCGACTTCTACGAGTCTTGCATGCCTGGATGTTGTGTGTCACGACGCACTCCATCAGCATACATACACGCTGCGACGTGTGCACGAAAGAACACGTGGAAGGTGGCCAGCGTACGTATACGAATGCCATTGCACAGCTGCGAAGCGCATTCAACACGCGAACTCCTGACCGACGAGCTAGAGGTGACAGGAGGGGAGGGGGGGGCGGGGGCGATATACGTCCTATTGCAGTACACAATACAGTGGATAGCGGGACCATGTGGAAAGTAAGCAACACTCGCAAGATGTGAGGGTACGCACCGTAAAATGAATCAATACGCAGAACACCACAGTGTGCGCGAAGTGAACTATGTTGAGATGGTTGCAATTAGGCAACGCTACACGAATTCCTAGAGTCATATAACTAACAATTACAGGGCAGGTTAGGGCGCAACGTAGGTTAGGTTAGGGCGCAACGTGGGTTAGGTTAGGGCCCAACGTGGGTTAGGTTAGGGCCCAACGTGGGTTAGGTTAGGGCCCAACGTGGGTTAGGTTAGGGCCCAACGTGGGTTAGGTTAAGGCGCAACTTGGGTTAGGTTAAGGCGCAACTTGGGTTAGGTTAGGGCGCAACTTGGGTTAGGTTAGGGCGCAACTTGGGTTAGGTTAGGGCGCAACTTGGGTTAGGTTAGGGCGCAACTTGGGTTAGGTTAGGGCGCAACTTGGGTTAGGTTAGGGCGCAACTTGGGTTAGGTTAGGGCGCAACTTGGGTTAGGTTAGGGCGCAACTTGGGTTAGGTTAGGGCGCAACTTGGGTTAGGTTAGGGCGCAACTTGGGTTAGGTTAGGGCGCAACTTGGGTTAGGTTAGGGCGCAACTTGGGTTAGGTTAGGGCGCAACTTGGGTTAGGTTAGGGCGCAACTTGGGTTAGGTTAGGGCGCAACTTGGGTTAGGTTAGGGCGCAACTTGGGTTAGGTTAGGGCGCAACTTGGGTTAGGTTAGGGCGCAACTTGGGTTAGGTTAAGGCGCAACTTGGGTTAGGTTAAGGCGCAACTTGGGTTAGGTTAAGGCGCAACTTGGGTTAGGTTAAGGCGCAACTTGGGTTAGGTTAAGGCGCAACTTGGGTTAGGTTAAGGCAGAAGTTGGGTTAGGTTAAGGCAGAAGTTGGGTTAGGTTAAGGCAGAAGTTGGGTTAGGTTAAGGCAGAAGTTGGGTTAGGTTAAGGCAGAAGTTGGGTTAGGTTAAGGCAGAAGTTGGGTTAGGTTAAGGCAGAAGTTGGGTTAGGTTAAGGCAGAAGTTGGGTTAGGTTAAGGCAGAAGTTGGGTTAGGTTAAGGCAGAAGTTGGGTTAGGTTAAGGCAGAAGTTGGGTTAGGTTAAGGCAGAAGTTGGGTTAGGTTAAGGCAGAAGTTGGGTTAGGTTAAGGCAGAAGTTGGGTTAGGTTAAGGCAGAAGTTGGGTTAGGTTAAGGCAGAAGTTGGGTTAAGGGATGGTGTGTGTGGGGGGGGGTGGGGTGGCGAGGTTCGTTGATAGTGATGGTAGTAAGTGGACGCCTGAGGCACTATCAGATATGTCACGTCAGTTGCACTTGTGGCTCATGGCAGGTGGCGCGCCCGTTCTGTGTTTGTGGCAAAGGAGTGGCACACCTGTGTCTTTCATTCCTGCCATTGTTTATGTGCTGTGAGATGCGGCAGTGTGGTGCTGTTGGGTGCACCCCTGTGTAGGACATGTGTGGGTGTTGGTGGCGTATCTGAGCAATGGTGGTTGTAGGAAGAGTGGGATATTCAGTTTTCTGGTTCGACGTCCCGGTCTGGTTATCATAGTGTGGATGGTGTACTGTGGCCGAGAGGATGCACTGGATGTTGTTCCATGCTGGTACTTAGATGTTGTGTCTGCGTCTGTTACATGCATAGACTAGTGGGTGATGGAGTGTGTGGGTGACGTGTGGTTGACATTG
>NC_064620.1:306955629-306960629 GCF_023898315.1 Schistocerca nitens
TCATCGGAGGAACTGCGGCGGATCGCTGGCTGGCATCGTTTATGGTTAGAACTAGGGCGGTATCTGATCGCCTTCGAACCTCTAACTTTCGTTCTTGATTAATGAAAACATACTTGGCAAATGCTTTCGCTTCTGTTCGTCTTGCGACGATCCAAGAATTTCACCTCTAACGTCGCAATACGAATGCCCCCGCCTGTCCCTATTAATCATTACCTCGGGTTCCGAAAACCAACAAAATAGAACCGAGGTCCTATTCCATTATTCCATGCACACAGTATTCAGGCGGGCTTGCCTGCTTTAAGCACTCTAATTTGTTCAAAGTAAACGTGCCGGCCCACCGAGACACTCAATAAAGAGCACCCTGGTAGGATTTCAACGGGGTCCGCCTCGGGACGCACGAGCACGCACGAGGCGGTCGCACGCCTTCGGCTCGCCCCACCGGCAGGACGTCCCACGATACATGCCAGTTAAACACCGACGGGCGGTGAACCAACAGCGTGGGACACAAATCCAACTACGAGCTTTTTAACCGCAACAACTTTAATATACGCTATTGGAGCTGGAATTACCGCGGCTGCTGGCACCAGACTTGCCCTCCAATAGATACTCGTTAAAGGATTTAAAGTGTACTCATTCCGATTACGGGGCCTCGGATGAGTCCCGTATCGTTATTTTTCGTCACTACCTCCCCGTGCCGGGAGTGGGTAATTTGCGCGCCTGCTGCCTTCCTTGGATGTGGTAGCCGTTTCTCAGGCTCCCTCTCCGGAATCGAACCCTGATTCCCCGTTACCCGTTACAACCATGGTAGGCGCAGAACCTACCATCGACAGTTGATAAGGCAGACATTTGAAAGATACGTCGCCGGTACGAAGACCGTGCGATCAGCCCAAAGTTATTCAGAGTCACCAAGGCAAACGGACCGGACGAGCCGACCGATTGGTTTTGATCTAATAAAAGCGTCCCTTCCATCTCTGGTCGGGACTCTGTTTGCATGTATTAGCTCTAGAATTACCACAGTTATCCAAGTAACGTGGGTACGATCTAAGGAACCATAACTGATTTAATGAGCCATTCGCGGTTTCACCTTAATGCGGCTTGTACTGAGACATGCATGGCTTAATCTTTGAGACAAGCATATGACTACTGGCAGGATCAACCAGGGAGCTGCGTCAACTAGAGCTGAGCAGCCGGCCGCCCGGGAGTGTGTCCCGGGGGCCCGCGCGAACACGCAAGCGTCCGCTCAATTATTCTGCAAACAGGAGGAGGCTGGGCTCCCCTGCACGATACACCTCGAAACCCTCTCAGGTCCCGGCGGCGCGCAGCGCCGTCCTAAGTACTTGGTCGGGTTCGAGAGAGGCGCAATCGCCCGGAGATAGGCGAGTAGACGCTTTCAGTGCGACCACCCGTGCTCCCAACTGAGCTTGCCGCTGCCAACAGAGGCCCGGGAGCGTGCTGTCGTGGTGTTGCCGGCGGGAGACAACACGCGGCCACAAACAGTGACCGGGCAGCTCCAACGCCAGCGCCACAGAGGGGCAGAGCCCCACTTGGGTGCCAAAGCGAACTCTCCCAGCACAGCGCACGCGCCAACACATCCGCACAGCTGCGATACAAACCACCTGCGAGAACCGCGGGGGCGACCGAGCAGCAGACGGCGTCGCGGCGCCGAGTGCCGGGCGGCGGCGCATCCTCAACGCACACAGTCCTCAATCGGACCAGCACACTGCAGATGTCCACCGCGCTTCGCACCGGGCCCGGGAGGACCCACTTTGGCCGCACGGCGCCGCGCGCTGGGTGCGCCGGCACGCAGATGCGCCGCCTGCCGCGTCCGTCAGCCGGCGCGCCTGCCACTGGGCGCCCCCACCAGCCGGCTGCCGCGCGTGCGCCCACGCAGCGCGCGGCCAGCACGCCGGGCGCCCCCCCCTCACCGGCCGGGGACGGTCCCACCCAGCCACCGCCGCGTATCGCTTCATACCCACATGCCCACTCACGTTCGTGGGTATGACGGGTGTCGCTGAAGCAACCGGTTAATACCTGTACCGATCGTCGATATCAACGATTCACCTCCAGCGCGAACAACCGCGCAACAACGGATTTCCAGTTCATTTGCGTAACTTGGGCAGCAAACGTAGACATCCATCTACATTTGCGACTTCTACGAGTCTTGCATGCCTGGATGTTGTGTGTCACGACGCACTCCATCAGCATACATACACGCTGCGACGTGTGCACGAAAGAACACGTGGAAGGTGGCCAGCGTACGTATACGAATGCCATTGCACAGCTGCGAAGCGCATTCAACACGCGAACTCCTGACCGACGAGCTAGAGGTGACAGGAGGGGAGGGGGGGGCGGGGGCGATATACGTCCTATTGCAGTACACAATACAGTGGATAGCGGGACCATGTGGAAAGTAAGCAACACTCGCAAGATGTGAGGGTACGCACCGTAAAATGAATCAATACGCAGAACACCACAGTGTGCGCGAAGTGAACTATGTTGAGATGGTTGCAATTAGGCAACGCTACACGAATTCCTAGAGTCATATAACTAACAATTACAGGGCAGGTTAGGGCGCAACGTAGGTTAGGTTAGGGCGCAACGTGGGTTAGGTTAGGGCCCAACGTGGGTTAGGTTAGGGCCCAACGTGGGTTAGGTTAGGGCCCAACGTGGGTTAGGTTAGGGCCCAACGTGGGTTAGGTTAGGGCCCAACGTGGGTTAGGTTAAGGCGCAACTTGGGTTAGGTTAAGGCGCAACTTGGGTTAGGTTAGGGCGCAACTTGGGTTAGGTTAGGGCGCAACTTGGGTTAGGTTAGGGCGCAACTTGGGTTAGGTTAGGGCGCAACTTGGGTTAGGTTAGGGCGCAACTTGGGTTAGGTTAGGGCGCAACTTGGGTTAGGTTAGGGCGCAACTTGGGTTAGGTTAGGGCGCAACTTGGGTTAGGTTAGGGCGCAACTTGGGTTAGGTTAGGGCGCAACTTGGGTTAGGTTAGGGCGCAACTTGGGTTAGGTTAGGGCGCAACTTGGGTTAGGTTAGGGCGCAACTTGGGTTAGGTTAGGGCGCAACTTGGGTTAGGTTAAGGCGCAACTTGGGTTAGGTTAAGGCGCAACTTGGGTTAGGTTAAGGCGCAACTTGGGTTAGGTTAAGGCGCAACTTGGGTTAGGTTAAGGCGCAACTTGGGTTAGGTTAAGGCAGAAGTTGGGTTAGGTTAAGGCAGAAGTTGGGTTAGGTTAAGGCAGAAGTTGGGTTAGGTTAAGGCAGAAGTTGGGTTAGGTTAAGGCAGAAGTTGGGTTAGGTTAAGGCAGAAGTTGGGTTAGGTTAAGGCAGAAGTTGGGTTAGGTTAAGGCAGAAGTTGGGTTAGGTTAAGGCAGAAGTTGGGTTAGGTTAAGGCAGAAGTTGGGTTAGGTTAAGGCAGAAGTTGGGTTAGGTTAAGGCAGAAGTTGGGTTAGGTTAAGGCAGAAGTTGGGTTAGGTTAAGGCAGAAGTTGGGTTAGGTTAAGGCAGAAGTTGGGTTAGGTTAAGGCAGAAGTTGGGTTAGGTTAAGGCAGAAGTTGGGTTAGGTTAAGGCAGAAGTTGGGTTAGGTTAAGGCAGAAGTTGGGTTAGGTTAAGGCAGAAGTTGGGTTAGGTTAAGGCAGAAGTTGGGTTAGGTTAAGGCAGAAGTTGGGTTAAGGGATGGTGTGTGTGGGGGGGGGTGGGGTGGCGAGGTTCGTTGATAGTGATGGTAGTAAGTGGACGCCTGAGGCACTATCAGATATGTCACGTCAGTTGCACTTGTGGCTCATGGCAGGTGGCGCGCCCGTTCTGTGTTTGTGGCAAAGGAGTGGCACACCTGTGTCTTTCATTCCTGCCATTGTTTATGTGCTGTGAGATGCGGCAGTGTGGTGCTGTTGGGTGCACCCCTGTGTAGGACATGTGTGGGTGTTGGTGGCGTATCTGAGCAATGGTGGTTGTAGGAAGAGTGGGATATTCAGTTTTCTGGTTCGACGTCCCGGTCTGGTTATCATAGTGTGGATGGTGTACTGTGGCCGAGAGGATGCACTGGATGTTGTTCCATGCTGGTACTTAGATGTTGTGTCTGCGTCTGTTACATGCATAGACTAGTGGGTGATGGAGTGTGTGGGTGACGTGTGGTTGACATTGTGTGCACAGACGTTCAGCATGTATAGGGACAGTTGTATGTGTTATCTGTATTCCGATGACTGCGCGTATTACTAAGCACCGCCGTGTATAAGCTTAATGTATGTATAGTCAATGCCTGTTCTATCTCTGTACAGTAGTAGCGGTGCGACTGCACTAGCTAGCTACACCTCGCGGCATCGTCCCCCGGTGTATGGCATATGATTATAAACATTCTGTCTATTAGTCAAAACCGGTGGTGTGACTACGTCACATGTTTGAGGTGGGGGACGCAACACCGTGCCGGTGGGTCAGGGCTGCGAAACACTTTCCCCACACTGGGGGCTCGGACCCTCATTACTCGTCCGAGTAATATATTGCGGAGCGCACATAGCCATTGCCCAGAGTCTTTGCGACTGCGAGTGCAACGCCCACGGGGACCGACGTGGATGGGGCGGCCCATAGCTGATCGCTCAGCATCGGAATCCGTACAGTGAGCGACGCGGTCGCGCACAGACTTAGAGCACGTTTAGGGACAGCGGGAATGTCGAATATTGGATAAAACTCTTCATGAAACGCAAGATATAGGTGTGGATTGCAACTTACGAGTGCGGGAAACGTCCGCCGTTCATCCGCTGGACTTGCGATTTTGGTGGGTGGGGTGGGGCACGTACGGGTGCGGGTGGCGTGATTGTCGGTCGACGACTTCGTGGTGGACAGAGGATGCCGTCTTTGTGGGTGGCGTCGGACAATGTGTACTGTGCGCCCATCGATGTCGTATTCAGCTTGGCGTCTCATAGATGGCGGTATCGCCGTTGCAGGAGGCCTAGATGGCGTTATTGTTTGTGGTGCGCTCGACATGGTGGATGTAGTGTTGCCAGATTCGCG
>NC_064620.1:306968129-306970629 GCF_023898315.1 Schistocerca nitens
GTCGCCGGTACGAAGACCGTGCGATCAGCCCAAAGTTATTCAGAGTCACCAAGGCAAACGGACCGGACGAGCCGACCGATTGGTTTTGATCTAATAAAAGCGTCCCTTCCATCTCTGGTCGGGACTCTGTTTGCATGTATTAGCTCTAGAATTACCACAGTTATCCAAGTAACGTGGGTACGATCTAAGGAACCATAACTGATTTAATGAGCCATTCGCGGTTTCACCTTAATGCGGCTTGTACTGAGACATGCATGGCTTAATCTTTGAGACAAGCATATGACTACTGGCAGGATCAACCAGGGAGCTGCGTCAACTAGAGCTGAGCAGCCGGCCGCCCGGGAGTGTGTCCCGGGGGCCCGCGCGAACACGCAAGCGTCCGCTCAATTATTCTGCAAACAGGAGGAGGCTGGGCTCCCCTGCACGATACACCTCGAAACCCTCTCAGGTCCCGGCGGCGCGCAGCGCCGTCCTAAGTACTTGGTCGGGTTCGAGAGAGGCGCAATCGCCCGGAGATAGGCGAGTAGACGCTTTCAGTGCGACCACCCGTGCTCCCAACTGAGCTTGCCGCTGCCGACAGAGGCCCGGGAGCGTGCTGTCGTGGTGTTGCCGGCGGGAGACAACACGCGGCCACAAACAGTGACCGGGCAGCTCCAACGCCAGCGCCACAGAGGGGCAGAGCCCCACTTGGGTGCCAAAGCGAACTCTCCCAGCACAGCGCACGCGCCAACACATCCGCACAGCTGCGATACAAACCACCTGCGAGAACCGCGGGGGCGACCGAGCAGCAGACGGCGTCGCGGCGCCGAGTGCCGGGCGGCGGCGCATCCTCAACGCACACAGTCCTCAATCGGACCAGCACACTGCAGATGTCCACCGCGCTTCGCACCGGGCCCGGGAGGACCCACTTTGGCCGCACGGCGCCGCGCGCTGGGTGCGCCGGCACGCAGATGCTCCGCCTGCCGCGTCCGTCAGCCGGCGCGCCTGCCACTGGGCGCCCCCACCAGCCGGCTGCCGCGCGTGCGCCCACGCAGCGCGCGGCCAGCACGCCGGGCGCCCCCCCCTCACCGGCCGGGGACGGTCCCACCCAGCCACCGCCGCGTATCGCTTCATACCCACATGCCCACTCACGTTCGTGGGTATGACGGGTGTCGCTGAAGCAACCGGTTAATACCTGTACCGATCGTCGATATCAACGATTCACCTCCAGCGCGAACAACCGCGCAACAACGGATTTCCAGTTCATTTGCGTAACTTGGGCAGCAAACGTAGACATCCATCTACATTTGCGACTTCTACGAGTCTTGCATGCCTGGATGTTGTGTGTCACGACGCACTCCATCAGCATACATACACGCTGCGACGTGTGCACGAAAGAACACGTGGAAGGTGGCCAGCGTACGTATACGAATGCCATTGCACAGCTGCGAAGCGCATTCAACACGCGAACTCCTGACCGACGAGCTAGAGGTGACAGGAGGGGAGGGGGGGGCGGGGGCGATATACGTCCTATTGCAGTACACAATACAGTGGATAGCGGGACCATGTGGAAAGTAAGCAACACTCGCAAGATGTGAGGGTACGCACCGTAAAATGAATCAATACGCAGAACACCACAGTGTGCGCGAAGTGAACTATGTTGAGATGGTTGCAATTAGGCAACGCTACACGAATTCCTAGAGTCATATAACTAACAATTACAGGGCAGGTTAGGGCGCAACGTAGGTTAGGTTAGGGCGCAACGTGGGTTAGGTTAGGGCCCAACGTGGGTTAGGTTAGGGCCCAACGTGGGTTAGGTTAGGGCCCAACGTGGGTTAGGTTAGGGCCCAACGTGGGTTAGGTTAGGGCCCAACGTGGGTTAGGTTAAGGCGCAACTTGGGTTAGGTTAAGGCGCAACTTGGGTTAGGTTAGGGCGCAACTTGGGTTAGGTTAGGGCGCAACTTGGGTTAGGTTAGGGCGCAACTTGGGTTAGGTTAGGGCGCAACTTGGGTTAGGTTAGGGCGCAACTTGGGTTAGGTTAGGGCGCAACTTGGGTTAGGTTAGGGCGCAACTTGGGTTAGGTTAGGGCGCAACTTGGGTTAGGTTAGGGCGCAACTTGGGTTAGGTTAGGGCGCAACTTGGGTTAGGTTAGGGCGCAACTTGGGTTAGGTTAGGGCGCAACTTGGGTTAGGTTAGGGCGCAACTTGGGTTAGGTTAGGGCGCAACTTGGGTTAGGTTAGGGCGCAACTTGGGTTAGGTTAGGGCGCAACTTGGGTTAGGTTAGGGCGCAACTTGGGTTAGGTTAGGGCGCAACTTGGGTTAGGTTAAGGCGCAACTTGGGTTAGGTTAAGGCGCAACTTGGGTTAGGTTAAGGCGCAACTTGGGTTAGGTTAAGGCGCAACTTGGGTTAGGTTAAGGCAGAAGTTGGGTTAGGTTAAGGCAGAAGTTGGGTTAGGTTAAGGCAGAAGTTGGGTTAGGTTAAGGCAGAAGTTGGGTTAGGTTAAGGCAGAAGTTGGGTTAG
>NC_064620.1:306980629-306983129 GCF_023898315.1 Schistocerca nitens
CTTCGCACCGGGCCCGGGAGGACCCACTTTGGCCGCACGGCGCCGCGCGCTGGGTGCGCCGGCACGCAGATGCGCCGCCTGCCGCGTCCGTCAGCCGGCGCGCCTGCCACTGGGCGCCCCCACCAGCCGGCTGCCGCGCGTGCGCCCACGCAGCGCGCGGCCAGCACGCCGGGCGCCCCCCCCTCACCGGCCGGGGACGGTCCCACCCAGCCACCGCCGCGTATCGCTTCATACCCACATGCCCACTCACGTTCGTGGGTATGACGGGTGTCGCTGAAGCAACCGGTTAATACCTGTACCGATCGTCGATATCAACGATTCACCTCCAGCGCGAACAACCGCGCAACAACGGATTTCCAGTTCATTTGCGTAACTTGGGCAGCAAACGTAGACATCCATCTACATTTGCGACTTCTACGAGTCTTGCATGCCTGGATGTTGTGTGTCACGACGCACTCCATCAGCATACATACACGCTGCGACGTGTGCACGAAAGAACACGTGGAAGGTGGCCAGCGTACGTATACGAATGCCATTGCACAGCTGCGAAGCGCATTCAACACGCGAACTCCTGACCGACGAGCTAGAGGTGACAGGAGGGGAGGGGGGGGCGGGGGCGATATACGTCCTATTGCAGTACACAATACAGTGGATAGCGGGACCATGTGGAAAGTAAGCAACACTCGCAAGATGTGAGGGTACGCACCGTAAAATGAATCAATACGCAGAACACCACAGTGTGCGCGAAGTGAACTATGTTGAGATGGTTGCAATTAGGCAACGCTACACGAATTCCTAGAGTCATATAACTAACAATTACAGGGCAGGTTAGGGCGCAACGTAGGTTAGGTTAGGGCGCAACGTGGGTTAGGTTAGGGCCCAACGTGGGTTAGGTTAGGGCCCAACGTGGGTTAGGTTAGGGCCCAACGTGGGTTAGGTTAGGGCCCAACGTGGGTTAGGTTAAGGCGCAACTTGGGTTAGGTTAAGGCGCAACTTGGGTTAGGTTAGGGCGCAACTTGGGTTAGGTTAGGGCGCAACTTGGGTTAGGTTAGGGCGCAACTTGGGTTAGGTTAGGGCGCAACTTGGGTTAGGTTAGGGCGCAACTTGGGTTAGGTTAGGGCGCAACTTGGGTTAGGTTAGGGCGCAACTTGGGTTAGGTTAGGGCGCAACTTGGGTTAGGTTAGGGCGCAACTTGGGTTAGGTTAGGGCGCAACTTGGGTTAGGTTAGGGCGCAACTTGGGTTAGGTTAGGGCGCAACTTGGGTTAGGTTAGGGCGCAACTTGGGTTAGGTTAGGGCGCAACTTGGGTTAGGTTAGGGCGCAACTTGGGTTAGGTTAGGGCGCAACTTGGGTTAGGTTAGGGCGCAACTTGGGTTAGGTTAAGGCGCAACTTGGGTTAGGTTAAGGCGCAACTTGGGTTAGGTTAAGGCGCAACTTGTGTTAGGTTAAGGCGCAACTTGGGTTAGGTTAAGGCGCAACTTGGGTTAGGTTAAGGCAGAAGTTGGGTTAGGTTAAGGCAGAAGTTGGGTTAGGTTAAGGCAGAAGTTGGGTTAGGTTAAGGCAGAAGTTGGGTTAGGTTAAGGCAGAAGTTGGGTTAGGTTAAGGCAGAAGTTGGGTTAGGTTAAGGCAGAAGTTGGGTTAGGTTAAGGCAGAAGTTGGGTTAGGTTAAGGCAGAAGTTGGGTTAGGTTAAGGCAGAAGTTGGGTTAGGTTAAGGCAGAAGTTGGGTTAGGTTAAGGCAGAAGTTGGGTTAGGTTAAGGCAGAAGTTGGGTTAGGTTAAGGCAGAAGTTGGGTTAGGTTAAGGCAGAAGTTGGGTTAGGTTAAGGCAGAAGTTGGGTTAGGTTAAGGCAGAAGTTGGGTTAGGTTAAGGCAGAAGTTGGGTTAAGGGATGGTGTGTGTGGGGGGGGGTGGGGTGGCGAGGTTCGTTGATAGTGATGGTAGTAAGTGGACGCCTGAGGCACTATCAGATATGTCACGTCAGTTGCACTTGTGGCTCATGGCAGGTGGCGCGCCCGTTCTGTGTTTGTGGCAAAGGAGTGGCACACCTGTGTCTTTCATTCCTGCCATTGTTTATGTGCTGTGAGATGCGGCAGTGTGGTGCTGTTGGGTGCACCCCTGTGTAGGACATGTGTGGGTGTTGGTGGCGTATCTGAGCAATGGTGGTTGTAGGAAGAGTGGGATATTCAGTTTTCTGGTTCGACGTCCCGGTCTGGTTATCATAGTGTGGATGGTGTACTGTGGCCGAGAGGATGCACTGGATGTTGTTCCATGCTGGTACTTAGATGTTGTGTCTGCGTCTGTTACATGCATAGACTAGTGGGTGATGGAGTGTGTGGGTGACGTGTGGTTGACATTGTGTGCACAGACGTTCAGCATGTATAGGGACAGTTGTATGTGTTATCTGTATTCCGATGACTGCGCGTATTACTAAGCACCGCCGTGTATAAGCTTAATGTATGTATAGTCAATGCCTGTTCTATCTCTGTACAGTAGTAGCGGTGC
>NC_064620.1:306990629-306995629 GCF_023898315.1 Schistocerca nitens
CTTGCGACGATCCAAGAATTTCACCTCTAACGTCGCAATACGAATGCCCCCGCCTGTCCCTATTAATCATTACCTCGGGTTCCGAAAACCAACAAAATAGAACCGAGGTCCTATTCCATTATTCCATGCACACAGTATTCAGGCGGGCTTGCCTGCTTTAAGCACTCTAATTTGTTCAAAGTAAACGTGCCGGCCCACCGAGACACTCAATAAAGAGCACCCTGGTAGGATTTCAACGGGGTCCGCCTCGGGACGCACGAGCACGCACGAGGCGGTCGCACGCCTTCGGCTCGCCCCACCGGCAGGACGTCCCACGATACATGCCAGTTAAACACCGACGGGCGGTGAACCAACAGCGTGGGACACAAATCCAACTACGAGCTTTTTAACCGCAACAACTTTAATATACGCTATTGGAGCTGGAATTACCGCGGCTGCTGGCACCAGACTTGCCCTCCAATAGATACTCGTTAAAGGATTTAAAGTGTACTCATTCCGATTACGGGGCCTCGGATGAGTCCCGTATCGTTATTTTTCGTCACTACCTCCCCGTGCCGGGAGTGGGTAATTTGCGCGCCTGCTGCCTTCCTTGGATGTGGTAGCCGTTTCTCAGGCTCCCTCTCCGGAATCGAACCCTGATTCCCCGTTACCCGTTACAACCATGGTAGGCGCAGAACCTACCATCGACAGTTGATAAGGCAGACATTTGAAAGATGCGTCGCCGGTACGAAGACCGTGCGATCAGCCCAAAGTTATTCAGAGTCACCAAGGCAAACGGACCGGACGAGCCGACCGATTGGTTTTGATCTAATAAAAGCGTCCCTTCCATCTCTGGTCGGGACTCTGTTTGCATGTATTAGCTCTAGAATTACCACAGTTATCCAAGTAACGTGGGTACGATCTAAGGAACCATAACTGATTTAATGAGCCATTCGCGGTTTCACCTTAATGCGGCTTGTACTGAGACATGCATGGCTTAATCTTTGAGACAAGCATATGACTACTGGCAGGATCAACCAGGGAGCTGCGTCAACTAGAGCTGAGCAGCCGGCCGCCCGGGAGTGTGTCCCGGGGGCCCGCGCGAACACGCAAGCGTCCGCTCAATTATTCTGCAAACAGGAGGAGGCTGGGCTCCCCTGCACGATACACCTCGAAACCCTCTCAGGTCCCGGCGGCGCGCAGCGCCGTCCTAAGTACTTGGTCGGGTTCGAGAGAGGCGCAATCGCCCGGAGATAGGCGAGTAGACGCTTTCAGTGCGACCACCCGTGCTCCCAACTGAGCTTGCCGCTGCCGACAGAGGCCCGGGAGCGTGCTGTCGTGGTGTTGCCGGCGGGAGACAACACGCGGCCACAAACAGTGACCGGGCAGCTCCAACGCCAGCGCCACAGAGGGGCAGAGCCCCACTTGGGTGCCAAAGCGAACTCTCCCAGCACAGCGCACGCGCCAACACATCCGCACAGCTGCGATACAAACCACCTGCGAGAACCGCGGGGGCGACCGAGCAGCAGACGGCGTCGCGGCGCCGAGTGCCGGGCGGCGGCGCATCCTCAACGCACACAGTCCTCAATCGGACCAGCACACTGCAGATGTCCACCGCGCTTCGCACCGGGCCCGGGAGGACCCACTTTGGCCGCACGGCGCCGCGCGCTGGGTGCGCCGGCACGCAGATGCGCCGCCTGCCGCGTCCGTCAGCCGGCGCGCCTGCCACTGGGCGCCCCCACCAGCCGGCTGCCGCGCGTGCGCCCACGCAGCGCGCGGCCAGCACGCCGGGCGCCCCCCCCTCACCGGCCGGGGACGGTCCCACCCAGCCACCGCCGCGTATCGCTTCATACCCACATGCCCACTCACGTTCGTGGGTATGACGGGTGTCGCTGAAGCAACCGGTTAATACCTGTACCGATCGTCGATATCAACGATTCACCTCCAGCGCGAACAACCGCGCAACAACGGATTTCCAGTTCATTTGCGTAACTTGGGCAGCAAACGTAGACATCCATCTACATTTGCGACTTCTACGAGTCTTGCATGCCTGGATGTTGTGTGTCACGACGCACTCCATCAGCATACATACACGCTGCGACGTGTGCACGAAAGAACACGTGGAAGGTGGCCAGCGTACGTATACGAATGCCATTGCACAGCTGCGAAGCGCATTCAACACGCGAACTCCTGACCGACGAGCTAGAGGTGACAGGAGGGGAGGGGGGGGCGGGGGCGATATACGTCCTATTGCAGTACACAATACAGTGGATAGCGGGACCATGTGGAAAGTAAGCAACACTCGCAAGATGTGAGGGTACGCACCGTAAAATGAATCAATACGCAGAACACCACAGTGTGCGCGAAGTGAACTATGTTGAGATGGTTGCAATTAGGCAACGCTACACGAATTCCTAGAGTCATATAACTAACAATTACAGGGCAGGTTAGGGCGCAACGTAGGTTAGGTTAGGGCGCAACGTGGGTTAGGTTAGGGCCCAACGTGGGTTAGGTTAGGGCCCAACGTGGGTTAGGTTAGGGCCCAACGTGGGTTAGGTTAGGGCCCAACGTGGGTTAGGTTAGGGCCCAACGTGGGTTAGGTTAAGGCGCAACTTGGGTTAGGTTAGGGCGCAACTTGGGTTAGGTTAGGGCGCAACTTGGGTTAGGTTAGGGCGCAACTTGGGTTAGGTTAGGGCGCAACTTGGGTTAGGTTAGGGCGCAACTTGGGTTAGGTTAGGGCGCAACTTGGGTTAGGTTAGGGCGCAACTTGGGTTAGGTTAGGGCGCAACTTGGGTTAGGTTAGGGCGCAACTTGGGTTAGGTTAGGGCGCAACTTGGGTTAGGTTAGGGCGCAACTTGGGTTAGGTTAGGGCGCAACTTGGGTTAGGTTAGGGCGCAACTTGGGTTAGGTTAGGGCGCAACTTGGGTTAGGTTAGGGCGCAACTTGGGTTAGGTTAGGGCGCAACTTGGGTTAGGTTAGGGCGCAACTTGGGTTAGGTTAGGGCGCAACTTGGGTTAGGTTAGGGCGCAACTTGGGTTAGGTTAAGGCGCAACTTGGGTTAGGTTAAGGCGCAACTTGGGTTAGGTTAAGGCGCAACTTGGGTTAGGTTAAGGCGCAACTTGGGTTAGGTTAAGGCGCAACTTGGGTTAGGTTAAGGCAGAAGTTGGGTTAGGTTAAGGCAGAAGTTGGGTTAGGTTAAGGCAGAAGTTGGGTTAGGTTAAGGCAGAAGTTGGGTTAGGTTAAGGCAGAAGTTGGGTTAGGTTAAGGCAGAAGTTGGGTTAGGTTAAGGCAGAAGTTGGGTTAGGTTAAGGCAGAAGTTGGGTTAGGTTAAGGCAGAAGTTGGGTTAGGTTAAGGCAGAAGTTGGGTTAGGTTAAGGCAGAAGTTGGGTTAGGTTAAGGCAGAAGTTGGGTTAGGTTAAGGCAGAAGTTGGGTTAGGTTAAGGCAGAAGTTGGGTTAGGTTAAGGCAGAAGTTGGGTTAGGTTAAGGCAGAAGTTGGGTTAGGTTAAGGCAGAAGTTGGGTTAGGTTAAGGCAGAAGTTGGGTTAGGTTAAGGCAGAAGTTGGGTTAGGTTAAGGCAGAAGTTGGGTTAGGTTAAGGCAGAAGTTGGGTTAAGGGATGGTGTGTGTGTGGGGGGGGGGTGGGGTGGCGAGGTTCGTTGATAGTGATGGTAGTAAGTGGACGCCTGAGGCACTATCAGATATGTCACGTCAGTTGCACTTGTGGCTCATGGCAGGTGGCGCGCCCGTTCTGTGTTTGTGGCAAAGGAGTGGCACACCTGTGTCTTTCATTCCTGCCATTGTTTATGTGCTGTGAGATGCGGCAGTGTGGTGCTGTTGGGTGCACCCCTGTGTAGGACATGTGTGGGTGTTGGTGGCGTATCTGAGCAATGGTGGTTGTAGGAAGAGTGGGATATTCAGTTTTCTGGTTCGACGTCCCGGTCTGGTTATCATAGTGTGGATGGTGTACTGTGGCCGAGAGGATGCACTGGATGTTGTTCCATGCTGGTACTTAGATGTTGTGTCTGCGTCTGTTACATGCATAGACTAGTGGGTGATGGAGTGTGTGGGTGACGTGTGGTTGACATTGTGTGCACAGACGTTCAGCATGTATAGGGACAGTTGTATGTGTTATCTGTATTCCGATGACTGCGCGTATTACTAAGCACCGCCGTGTATAAGCTTAATGTATGTATAGTCAATGCCTGTTCTATCTCTGTACAGTAGTAGCGGTGCGACTGCACTAGCTAGCTACACCTCGCGGCATCGTCCCCCGGTGTATGGCATATGATTATAAACATTCTGTCTATTAGTCAAAACCGGTGGTGTGACTACGTCACATGTTTGAGGTGGGGGACGCAACACCGTGCCGGTGGGTCAGGGCTGCGAAACACTTTCCCCACA
Source organism: Schistocerca nitens (assembly GCF_023898315.1). Classification (NCBI taxonomy): domain Eukaryota; kingdom Metazoa; phylum Arthropoda; class Insecta; order Orthoptera; family Acrididae; genus Schistocerca; species Schistocerca nitens. The sequence continues at coordinate 306,995,009 of NC_064620.1, forward strand.
CTGGGGGCTCGGACCCTCATTACTCGTCCGAGTAATATATTGCGGAGCGCACATAGCCATTGCCCAGAGTCTTTGCGACTGCGAGTGCAACGCCCACGGGGACCGACGTGGATGGGGCGGCCCATAGCTGATCGCTCAGCATCGGAATCCGTACAGTGAGCGACGCGGTCGCGCACAGACTTAGAGCACGTTTAGGGACAGCGGGAATGTCGAATATTGGATAAAACTCTTCATGAAACGCAAGATATAGGTGTGGATTGCAACTTACGAGTGCGGGAAACGTCCGCCGTTCATCCGCTGGACTTGCGATTTTGGTGGGTGGGGTGGGGCACGTACGGGTGCGGGTGGCGTGATTGTCGGTCGACGACTTCGTGGTGGACAGAGGATGCCGTCTTTGTGGGTGGCGTCGGACAATGTGTACTGTGCGCCCATCGATGTCGTATTCAGCTTGGCGTCTCATAGATGGCGGTATCGCCGTTGCAGGAGGCCTAGATGGCGTTATTGTTTGTGGTGCGCTCGACATGGTGGATGTAGTGTTGCCAGATTCGCGTAGATGGCTGTATTGCATGTGGTTTCGTCGTATTTTCATAGGTGGCGATGCTGTGTGGTTGGCGTTGTTGC
>NC_064620.1:307000629-307003129 GCF_023898315.1 Schistocerca nitens
TCTGCAGCTTTGTCCACGTCCACAACGCGATCCATTGGCCAATTCGGTATCACTAGATTTCCTCTTAGTCGATCCCAATCAGCCTTTCGCCAGTTGTACTTGGCGATGCCGTTCATCTGGTCTAGAGGAGGAGGCTCCCCATCATAGGCTACAGTGAATGTGATTAGGTTGTGGTCACTTAGTGTCGTTCCCCGCCATACCTTCCAATTCTCCGCACGGAGATGCGCGTGTGCACTCTTCAGTGTCACATCAATGTTCGAGGTCGCTCCACGGCGACCTTCGAAAGTTGGTGGGAAGTTTGGTCGGTTCAACACTTCTAGTCCGAGCTCATGAATTGCTTCAGCGAGTCTCTCACCCCGCCTAGCGGCGCGTCGCGCGCCGAGAGGCGTGATGTCACTGTGCCATAGGGGTGACATGGCGTTTGCGTCCATTGTGCAAATGAGCAAGTCATTGCGATAGAACCCAACCGCCTCTTTTAACTGATCGATGTACGGCCTTTCTCTATGCCTGTACTGAAAGTACATGTTTAGCACGAAAAAGGTGAAATCGCCAGTATTTATCTCGGCTAACACCATGCAGTTGTTGCTAAGGTGCGCCACTTTGACTGCTCTCATAGATCGATTTAGCACAACGATTGCTGCCATAGGATGCTCTCCTCCTGCCAGAATCTGAGCTGTAGTCGGCATATATCGGATCTTTCCGCCTTTAGAGTAGGGCTCTTGCAGACATAAAATGTCTAGAGACTCCTCCTCCGCTCGGCGTCGCACCTCGCACATCACCGCTTGCGATCGCGCGCAGTTCAGCTGTCCTATTTTAACCAACACAGGCATTGTGATTTTTCACAGTCCGGTCGGCAACAGGTGAGGCGGCAGCCGGTAAGGAGACGTTTACCCGCGCTTGCTTGAATTTCTTCACGTTGACATTCAGAGCACTGGGCAGAAATCACATTGCGTCAACACCCGCTAGGGCCATCGCAATGCTTTGTTTTAATTAGACAGTCGGATTCCCCCAGTCCGTGCCAGTTCTGAGTTGATCGTTGAATGGCGGCCGAAGAGAATCCGCGCACCCGCGCGCCCCCGGAGGAGCACGCTAAGGCGGACGCGGCCTCGCAGCAAGGAAGATCCGTGGGAGGCCAAGGCACGGGACCGAGCTCGGATCCTGCACGCAGGTTGAAGCACCGGGGCGCGAACGCCGCACAGGCGCGCGCATCCTGCACCGCCGGCCAGCACGAGGCCGACCAACGGCGAGAGCAGACCACACCCACGCTAAACGCCCGCACTTACCGGCACCCCTACGGCACTCACCTCGCCCAGGCCCGGCACGTTAGCGCTGACCCACTTCCCGACCAAGCCCGACACGCCCCGATCCTCAGAGCCAATCCTTATCCCGAAGTTACGGATCCAATTTGCCGACTTCCCTTACCTACATTATTCTATCGACTAGAGGCTCTTCACCTTGGAGACCTGCTGCGGATATGGGTACGAACCGGCGCGACACCTCCACGTGGCCCTCTCCCGGATTTTCAAGGTCCGAGGGGAAGATCGGGACACCGCCGCAACTGCGGTGCTCTTCGCGTTCCAAACCCTATCTCCCTGCTAGAGGATTCCAGGGAACTCGAACGCTCATGCAGAAAAGAAAACTCTTCCCCGATCTCCCGACGGCGTCTCCGGGTCCTTTTGGGTTACCCCGACGAGCATCTCTAAAAGAGGGGCCCGACTTGTATCGGTTCCGCTGCCGGGTTCCGGAATAGGAACCGGATTCCCTTTCGCCCAACGGGGGCCAGCACAAAGTGCATCATGCTATGACGGCCCCCATCAACATCGGATTTCTCCTAGGGCTTAGGATCGACTGACTCGTGTGCAACGGCTGTTCACACGAAACCCTTCTCCGCGTCAGCCCTCCAGGGCCTCGCTGGAGTATTTGCTACTACCACCAAGATCTGCACCGACGGCGGCTCCAGGCAGGCTCACGCCCAGACCCTTCTGCGCCCACCGCCGCGACCCTCCTACTCGTCAGGGCTTCGCGGCCGGCCGCAAGGACCGGCCGTGACTGCCGGACTGACGGCCGAGTATAGGCACGACGCTTCAGCGCCATCCATTTTCAGGGCTAGTTGCTTCGGCAGGTGAGTTGTTACACACTCCTTAGCGGATTCCGACTTCCATGGCCACCGTCCTGCTGTCTTAAGCAACCAACGCCTTTCATGGTTTCCCATGAGCGTCGATTCGGGCGCCTTAACTCGGCGTTTGGTTCATCCCACAGCGCCAGTTCTGCTTACCTAAAGTGGCCCACTTGGCACTCCGATCCGAGTCGTTTGCTCGCGGCTTCAGCATATCAAGCAAGCCGGAGATCTCACCCATTTAAAGTTTGAGAATAGGTTGAGGTCGTTTCGGCCCCAAGGCCTCTAATCATTCGCTTTACCGGATGAGACTCGTACGAGCACCAGCTATCCTGAGGGAAACTTCGGAGGGAACCAGCTACTAGATGGTTCGATTAGTCTTTC
>NC_064620.1:307005629-307010629 GCF_023898315.1 Schistocerca nitens
GAGCTATCAATCTGTCAATCCTTCCGGTGTCCGGGCCTGGTGAGGTTTCCCGTGTTGAGTCAAATTAAGCCGCAGGCTCCACTCCTGGTGGTGCCCTTCCGTCAATTCCTTTAAGTTTCAGCTTTGCAACCATACTTCCCCCGGAACCCAAAAGCTTTGGTTTCCCGGAGGCTGCCCGCCGAGTCATCGGAGGAACTGCGGCGGATCGCTGGCTGGCATCGTTTATGGTTAGAACTAGGGCGGTATCTGATCGCCTTCGAACCTCTAACTTTCGTTCTTGATTAATGAAAACATACTTGGCAAATGCTTTCGCTTCTGTTCGTCTTGCGACGATCCAAGAATTTCACCTCTAACGTCGCAATACGAATGCCCCCGCCTGTCCCTATTAATCATTACCTCGGGTTCCGAAAACCAACAAAATAGAACCGAGGTCCTATTCCATTATTCCATCCACACAGTATTCAGGCGGGCTTGCCTGCTTTAAGCACTCTAATTTGTTCAAAGTAAACGTGCCGGCCCACCGAGACACTCAATAAAGAGCACCCTGGTAGGATTTCAACGGGGTCCGCCTCGGGACGCACGAGCACGCACGAGGCGGTCGCACGCCTTCGGCTCGCCCCACCGGCAGGACGTCCCACGATACATGCCAGTTAAACACCGACGGGCGGTGAACCAACAGCGTGGGACACAAATCCAACTACGAGCTTTTTAACCGCAACAACTTTAATATACGCTATTGGAGCTGGAATTACCGCGGCTGCTGGCACCAGACTTGCCCTCCAATAGATACTCGTTAAAGGATTTAAAGTGTACTCATTCCGATTACGGGGCCTCGGATGAGTCCCGTATCGTTATTTTTCGTCACTACCTCCCCGTGCCGGGAGTGGGTAATTTGCGCGCCTGCTGCCTTCCTTGGATGTGGTAGCCGTTTCTCAGGCTCCCTCTCCGGAATCGAACCCTGATTCCCCGTTACCCGTTACAACCATGGTAGGCGCAGAACCTACCATCGACAGTTGATAAGGCAGACATTTGAAAGATGCGTCGCCGGTACGAAGACCGTGCGATCAGCCCAAAGTTATTCAGAGTCACCAAGGCAAACGGACCGGACGAGCCGACCGATTGGTTTTGATCTAATAAAAGCGTCCCTTCCATCTCTGGTCGGGACTCTGTTTGCATGTATTAGCTCTAGAATTACCACAGTTATCCAAGTAACGTGGGTACGATCTAAGGAACCATAACTGATTTAATGAGCCATTCGCGGTTTCACCTTAATGCGGCTTGTACTGAGACATGCATGGCTTAATCTTTGAGACAAGCATATGACTACTGGCAGGATCAACCAGGGAGCTGCGTCAACTAGAGCTGAGCAGCCGGCCGCCCGGGAGTGTGTCCCGGGGGCCCGCGCGAACACGCAAGCGTCCGCTCAATTATTCTGCAAACAGGAGGAGGCTGGGCTCCCCTGCACGATACACCTCGAAACCCTCTCAGGTCCCGGCGGCGCGCAGCGCCGTCCTAAGTACTTGGTCGGGTTCGAGAGAGGCGCAATCGCCCGGAGATAGGCGAGTAGACGCTTTCAGTGCGACCACCCGTGCTCCCAACTGAGCTTGCCGCTGCCGACAGAGGCCCGGGAGCGTGCTGTCGTGGTGTTGCCGGCGGGAGACAACACGCGGCCACAAACAGTGACCGGGCAGCTCCAACGCCAGCGCCACAGAGGGGCAGAGCCCCACTTGGGTGCCAAAGCGAACTCTCCCAGCACAGCGCACGCGCCAACACATCCGCACAGCTGCGATACAAACCACCTGCGAGAACCGCGGGGGCGACCGAGCAGCAGACGGCGTCGCGGCGCCGAGTGCCGGGCGGCGGCGCATCCTCAACGCACACAGTCCTCAATCGGACCAGCACACTGCAGATGTCCACCGCGCTTCGCACCGGGCCCGGGAGGACCCACTTTGGCCGCACGGCGCCGCGCGCTGGGTGCGCCGGCACGCAGATGCGCCGCCTGCCGCGTCCGTCAGCCGGCGCGCCTGCCACTGGGCGCCCCCACCAGCCGGCTGCCGCGCGTGCGCCCACGCAGCGCGCGGCCAGCACGCCGGGCGCCCCCCCCTCACCGGCCGGGGACGGTCCCACCCAGCCACCGCCGCGTATCGCTTCATACCCACATGCCCACTCACGTTCGTGGGTATGACGGGTGTCGCTGAAGCAACCGGTTAATACCTGTACCGATCGTCGATATCAACGATTCACCTCCAGCGCGAACAACCGCGCAACAACGGATTTCCAGTTCATTTGCGTAACTTGGGCAGCAAACGTAGACATCCATCTACATTTGCGACTTCTACGAGTCTTGCATGCCTGGATGTTGTGTGTCACGACGCACTCCATCAAAATACATACACGCTGCGACGTGTGCACGAAAGAACACGTGGAAGGTGGCCAGCGTACGTATACGAATGCCATTGCACAGCTGCGAAGCGCATTCAACACGCGAACTCCTGACCGACGAGCTAGAGGTGACAGGAGGGGAGGGGGGGGCGGGGGCGATATACGTCCTATTGCAGTACACAATACAGTGGATAGCGGGACCATGTGGAAAGTAAGCAACACTCGCAAGATGTGAGGGTACGCACCGTAAAATGAATCAATACGCAGAACACCACAGTGTGCGCGAAGTGAACTATGTTGAGATGGTTGCAATTAGGCAACGCTACACGAATTCCTAGAGTCATATAACTAACAATTACAGGGCAGGTTAGGGCGCAACGTGGGTTAGGTTAGGGCCCAACGTGGGTTAGGTTAGGGCCCAACGTGGGTTAGGTTAGGGCCCAACGTGGGTTAGGTTAGGGCCCAACGTGGGTTAGGTTAGGGCCCAACGTGGGTTAGGTTAAGGCGCAACTTGGGTTAGGTTAAGGCGCAACTTGGGTTAGGTTAGGGCGCAACTTGGGTTAGGTTAGGGCGCAACTTGGGTTAGGTTAGGGCGCAACTTGGGTTAGGTTAGGGCGCAACTTGGGTTAGGTTAGGGCGCAACTTGGGTTAGGTTAGGGCGCAACTTGGGTTAGGTTAGGGCGCAACTTGGGTTAGGTTAGGGCGCAACTTGGGTTAGGTTAGGGCGCAACTTGGGTTAGGTTAGGGCGCAACTTGGGTTAGGTTAGGGCGCAACTTGGGTTAGGTTAGGGCGCAACTTGGGTTAGGTTAGGGCGCAACTTGGGTTAGGTTAGGGCGCAACTTGGGTTAGGTTAGGGCGCAACTTGGGTTAGGTTAGGGCGCAACTTGGGTTAGGTTAGGGCGCAACTTGGGTTAGGTTAAGGCGCAACTTGGGTTAGGTTAAGGCGCAACTTGGGTTAGGTTAAGGCGCAACTTGGGTTAGGTTAAGGCGCAACTTGGGTTAGGTTAAGGCGCAACTTGGGTTAGGTTAAGGCGCAACTTGGGTTAGGTTAAGGCAGAAGTTGGGTTAGGTTAAGGCAGAAGTTGGGTTAGGTTAAGGCAGAAGTTGGGTTAGGTTAAGGCAGAAGTTGGGTTAGGTTAAGGCAGAAGTTGGGTTAGGTTAAGGCAGAAGTTGGGTTAGGTTAAGGCAGAAGTTGGGTTAGGTTAAGGCAGAAGTTGGGTTAGGTTAAGGCAGAAGTTGGGTTAGGTTAAGGCAGAAGTTGGGTTAGGTTAAGGCAGAAGTTGGGTTAGGTTAAGGCAGAAGTTGGGTTAGGTTAAGGCAGAAGTTGGGTTAGGTTAAGGCAGAAGTTGGGTTAGGTTAAGGCAGAAGTTGGGTTAGGTTAAGGCAGAAGTTGGGTTAGGTTAAGGCAGAAGTTGGGTTAGGTTAAGGCAGAAGTTGGGTTAGGTTAAGGCAGAAGTTGGGTTAGGTTAAGGCAGAAGTTGGGTTAAGGGATGGTGTGTGTGGGGGGGGGTGGGGTGGCGAGGTTCGTTGATAGTGATGGTAGTAAGTGGACGCCTGAGGCACTATCAGATATGTCACGTCAGTTGCACTTGTGGCTCATGGCAGGTGGCGCGCCCGTTCTGTGTTTGTGGCAAAGGAGTGGCACACCTGTGTCTTTCATTCCTGCCATTGTTTATGTGCTGTGAGATGCGGCAGTGTGGTGCTGTTGGGTGCACCCCTGTGTAGGACATGTGTGGGTGTTGGTGGCGTATCTGAGCAATGGTGGTTGTAGGAAGAGTGGGATATTCAGTTTTCTGGTTCGACGTCCCGGTCTGGTTATCATAGTGTGGATGGTGTACTGTGGCCGAGAGGATGCACTGGATGTTGTTCCATGCTGGTACTTAGATGTTGTGTCTGCGTCTGTTACATGCATAGACTAGTGGGTGATGGAGTGTGTGGGTGACGTGTGGTTGACATTGTGTGCACAGACGTTCAGCATGTATAGGGACAGTTGTATGTGTTATCTGTATTCCGATGACTGCGCGTATTACTAAGCACCGCCGTGTATAAGCTTAATGTATGTATAGTCAATGCCTGTTCTATCTCTGTACAGTAGTAGCGGTGCGACTGCACTAGCTAGCTACACCTCGCGGCATCGTCCCCCGGTGTATGGCATATGATTATAAACATTCTGTCTATTAGTCAAAACCGGTGGTGTGACTACGTCACATGTTTGAGGTGGGGGACGCAACACCGTGCCGGTGGGTCAGGGCTGCGAAACACTTTCCCCACACTGGGGGCTCGGACCCTCATTACTCGTCCGAGTAATATATTGCGGAGCGCACATAGCCATTGCCCAGAGTCTTTGCGACTGCGAGTGCAACGCCCACGGGGACCGACGTGGATGGGGCGGCCCATAGCTGATCGCTCAGCATCGGAATCCGTACAGTGAGCGACGCGGTCGCGCACAGACTTAGAGCACGTTTAGGGACAGCGGGAATGTCGAATATTGGATAAAACTCTTCATGAAACGCAAGATATAGGTGTGGATTGCAACTTACGAGTGCGGGAAACGTCCGCCGTTCATCCGCTGGACTTGCGATTTTGGTGGGTGGGGTGGGGCACGTACGGGTGCGGG
>NC_064620.1:307020629-307023129 GCF_023898315.1 Schistocerca nitens
AGTAAGCAACACTCGCAAGATGTGAGGGTACGCACCGTAAAATGAATCAATACGCAGAACACCACAGTGTGCGCGAAGTGAACTATGTTGAGATGGTTGCAATTAGGCAACGCTACACGAATTCCTAGAGTCATATAACTAACAATTACAGGGCAGGTTAGGGCGCAACGTAGGTTAGGTTAGGGCGCAACGTGGGTTAGGTTAGGGCCCAACGTGGGTTAGGTTAGGGCCCAACGTGGGTTAGGTTAGGGCCCAACGTGGGTTAGGTTAGGGCCCAACGTGGGTTAGGTTAGGGCCCAACGTGGGTTAGGTTAAGGCGCAACTTGGGTTAGGTTAAGGCGCAACTTGGGTTAGGTTAGGGCGCAACTTGGGTTAGGTTAGGGCGCAACTTGGGTTAGGTTAGGGCGCAACTTGGGTTAGGTTAGGGCGCAACTTGGGTTAGGTTAGGGCGCAACTTGGGTTAGGTTAGGGCGCAACTTGGGTTAGGTTAGGGCGCAACTTGGGTTAGGTTAGGGCGCAACTTGGGTTAGGTTAGGGCGCAACTTGGGTTAGGTTAGGGCGCAACTTGGGTTAGGTTAGGGCGCAACTTGGGTTAGGTTAGGGCGCAACTTGGGTTAGGTTAGGGCGCAACTTGGGTTAGGTTAGGGCGCAACTTGGGTTAGGTTAAGGCGCAACTTGGGTTAGGTTAAGGCGCAACTTGGGTTAGGTTAAGGCGCAACTTGGGTTAGGTTAAGGCGCAACTTGGGTTAGGTTAAGGCGCAACTTGGGTTAGGTTAAGGCGCAACTTGGGTTAGGTTAAGGCAGAAGTTGGGTTAGGTTAAGGCAGAAGTTGGGTTAGGTTAAGGCAGAAGTTGGGTTAGGTTAAGGCAGAAGTTGGGTTAGGTTAAGGCAGAAGTTGGGTTAGGTTAAGGCAGAAGTTGGGTTAGGTTAAGGCAGAAGTTGGGTTAGGTTAAGGCAGAAGTTGGGTTAGGTTAAGGCAGAAGTTGGGTTAGGTTAAGGCAGAAGTTGGGTTAGGTTAAGGCAGAAGTTGGGTTAGGTTAAGGCAGAAGTTGGGTTAGGTTAAGGCAGAAGTTGGGTTAGGTTAAGGCAGAAGTTGGGTTAGGTTAAGGCAGAAGTTGGGTTAGGTTAAGGCAGAAGTTGGGTTAAGGGATGGTGTGTGTGGGGGGGGGTGGGGTGGCGAGGTTCGTTGATAGTGATGGTAGTAAGTGGACGCCTGAGGCACTATCAGATATGTCACGTCAGTTGCACTTGTGGCTCATGGCAGGTGGCGCGCCCGTTCTGTGTTTGTGGCAAAGGAGTGGCACACCTGTGTCTTTCATTCCTGCCATTGTTTATGTGCTGTGAGATGCGGCAGTGTGGTGCTGTTGGGTGCACCCCTGTGTAGGACATGTGTGGGTGTTGGTGGCGTATCTGAGCAATGGTGGTTGTAGGAAGAGTGGGATATTCAGTTTTCTGGTTCGACGTCCCGGTCTGGTTATCATAGTGTGGATGGTGTACTGTGGCCGAGAGGATGCACTGGATGTTGTTCCATGCTGGTACTTAGATGTTGTGTCTGCGTCTGTTACATGCATAGACTAGTGGGTGATGGAGTGTGTGGGTGACGTGTGGTTGACATTGTGTGCACAGACGTTCAGCATGTATAGGGACAGTTGTATGTGTTATCTGTATTCCGATGACTGCGCGTATTACTAAGCACCGCCGTGTATAAGCTTAATGTATGTATAGTCAATGCCTGTTCTATCTCTGTACAGTAGTAGCGGTGCGACTGCACTAGCTAGCTACACCTCGCGGCATCGTCCCCCGGTGTATGGCATATGATTATAAACATTCTGTCTATTAGTCAAAACCGGTGGTGTGACTACGTCACATGTTTGAGGTGGGGGACGCAACACCGTGCCGGTGGGTCAGGGCTGCGAAACACTTTCCCCACACTGGGGGCTCGGACCCTCATTACTCGTCCGAGTAATATATTGCGGAGCGCACATAGCCATTGCCCAGAGTCTTTGCGACTGCGAGTGCAACGCCCACGGGGACCGACGTGGATGGGGCGGCCCATAGCTGATCGCTCAGCATCGGAATCCGTACAGTGAGCGACGCGGTCGCGCACAGACTTAGAGCACGTTTAGGGACAGCGGGAATGTCGAATATTGGATAAAACTCTTCATGAAACGCAAGATATAGGTGTGGATTGCAACTTACGAGTGCGGGAAACGTCCGCCGTTCATCCGCTGGACTTGCGATTTTGGTGGGTGGGGTGGGGCACGTACGGGTGCGGGTGGCGTGATTGTCGGTCGACGACTTCGTGGTGGACAGAGGATGCCGTCTTTGTGGGTGGCGTCGGACAATGTGTACTGTGCGCCCATCGATGTCGTATTCAGCTTGGCGTCTCATAGATGGCGGTATCGCCGTTGCAGGAGGCCTAGATGGCGTTATTGTTTGTGGTGCGCTCGACATGGTGGATGTAGTGTTGCCAGATTCGCGTAGATGGCTGTATTGCATG
>NC_064620.1:307030629-307033129 GCF_023898315.1 Schistocerca nitens
AGCCCAAAGTTATTCAGAGTCACCAAGGCAAACGGACCGGACGAGCCGACCGATTGGTTTTGATCTAATAAAAGCGTCCCTTCCATCTCTGGTCGGGACTCTGTTTGCATGTATTAGCTCTAGAATTACCACAGTTATCCAAGTAACGTGGGTACGATCTAAGGAACCATAACTGATTTAATGAGCCATTCGCGGTTTCACCTTAATGCGGCTTGTACTGAGACATGCATGGCTTAATCTTTGAGACAAGCATATGACTACTGGCAGGATCAACCAGGGAGCTGCGTCAACTAGAGCTGAGCAGCCGGCCGCCCGGGAGTGTGTCCCGGGGGCCCGCGCGAACACGCAAGCGTCCGCTCAATTATTCTGCAAACAGGAGGAGGCTGGGCTCCCCTGCACGATACACCTCGAAACCCTCTCAGGTCCCGGCGGCGCGCAGCGCCGTCCTAAGTACTTGGTCGGGTTCGAGAGAGGCGCAATCGCCCGGAGATAGGCGAGTAGACGCTTTCAGTGCGACCACCCGTGCTCCCAACTGAGCTTGCCGCTGCCGACAGAGGCCCGGGAGCGTGCTGTCGTGGTGTTGCCGGCGGGAGACAACACGCGGCCACAAACAGTGACCGGGCAGCTCCAACGCCAGCGCCACAGAGGGGCAGAGCCCCACTTGGGTGCCAAAGCGAACTCTCCCAGCACAGCGCACGCGCCAACACATCCGCACAGCTGCGATACAAACCACCTGCGAGAACCGCGGGGGCGACCGACCAGCAGACGGCGTCGCGGCGCCGAGTGCCGGGCGGCGGCGCATCCTCAACGCACACAGTCCTCAATCGGACCAGCACACTGCAGATGTCCACCGCGCTTCGCACCGGGCCCGGGAGGACCCACTTTGGCCGCACGGCGCCGCGCGCTGGGTGCGCCGGCACGCAGATGCGCCGCCTGCCGCGTCCGTCAGCCGGCGCGCCTGCCACTGGGCGCCCCCACCAGCCGGCTGCCGCGCGTGCGCCCACGCAGCGCGCGGCCAGCACGCCGGGCGCCCCCCCCTCACCGGCCGGGGACGGTCCCACCCAGCCACCGCCGCGTATCGCTTCATACCCACATGCCCACTCACGTTCGTGGGTATGACGGGTGTCGCTGAAGCAACCGGTTAATACCTGTACCGATCGTCGATATCAACGATTCACCTCCAGCGCGAACAACCGCGCAACAACGGATTTCCAGTTCATTTGCGTAACTTGGGCAGCAAACGTAGACATCCATCTACATTTGCGACTTCTACGAGTCTTGCATGCCTGGATGTTGTGTGTCACGACGCACTCCATCAGCATACATACACGCTGCGACGTGTGCACGAAAGAACACGTGGAAGGTGGCCAGCGTACGTATACGAATGCCATTGCACAGCTGCGAAGCGCATTCAACACGCGAACTCCTGACCGACGAGCTAGAGGTGACAGGAGGGGAGGGGGGGGCGGGGGCGATATACGTCCTATTGCAGTACACAATACAGTGGATAGCGGGACCATGTGGAAAGTAAGCAACACTCGCAAGATGTGAGGGTACGCACCGTAAAATGAATCAATACGCAGAACACCACAGTGTGCGCGAAGTGAACTATGTTGAGATGGTTGCAATTAGGCAACGCTACACGAATTCCTAGAGTCATATAACTAACAATTACAGGGCAGGTTAGGGCGCAACGTAGGTTAGGTTAGGGCGCAACGTGGGTTAGGTTAGGGCCCAACGTGGGTTAGGTTAGGGCCCAACGTGGGTTAGGTTAGGGCCCAACGTGGGTTAGGTTAGGGCCCAACGTGGGTTAGGTTAGGGCCCAACGTGGGTTAGGTTAAGGCGCAACTTGGGTTAGGTTAAGGCGCAACTTGGGTTAGGTTAGGGCGCAACTTGGGTTAGGTTAGGGCGCAACTTGGGTTAGGTTAGGGCGCAACTTGGGTTAGGTTAGGGCGCAACTTGGGTTAGGTTAGGGCGCAACTTGGGTTAGGTTAGGGCGCAACTTGGGTTAGGTTAGGGCGCAACTTGGGTTAGGTTAGGGCGCAACTTGGGTTAGGTTAGGGCGCAACTTGGGTTAGGTTAGGGCGCAACTTGGGTTAGGTTAGGGCGCAACTTGGGTTAGGTTAGGGCGCAACTTGGGTTAGGTTAGGGCGCAACTTGGGTTAGGTTAGGGCGCAACTTGGGTTAGGTTAGGGCGCAACTTGGGTTAGGTTAGGGCGCAACTTGGGTTAGGTTAAGGCGCAACTTGGGTTAGGTTAAGGCGCAACTTGGGTTAGGTTAAGGCGCAACTTGGGTTAGGTTAAGGCGCAACTTGGGTTAGGTTAAGGCAGAAGTTGGGTTAGGTTAAGGCAGAAGTTGGGTTAGGTTAAGGCAGAAGTTGGGTTAGGTTAAGGCAGAAGTTGGGTTAGGTTAAGGCAGAAGTTGGGTTAGGTTAAGGCAGAAGTTGGGTTAGGTTAAGGCAGAAGTTGGGTTAGGTTAAGGCAGAAGTTGGGTTAGGTTA
>NC_064620.1:307043129-307045629 GCF_023898315.1 Schistocerca nitens
GTCGGGACTCTGTTTGCATGTATTAGCTCTAGAATTACCACAGTTATCCAAGTAACGTGGGTACGATCTAAGGAACCATAACTGATTTAATGAGCCATTCGCGGTTTCACCTTAATGCGGCTTGTACTGAGACATGCATGGCTTAATCTTTGAGACAAGCATATGACTACTGGCAGGATCAACCAGGGAGCTGCGTCAACTAGAGCTGAGCAGCCGGCCGCCCGGGAGTGTGTCCCGGGGGCCCGCGCGAACACGCAAGCGTCCGCTCAATTATTCTGCAAACAGGAGGAGGCTGGGCTCCCCTGCACGATACACCTCGAAACCCTCTCAGGTCCCGGCGGCGCGCAGCGCCGTCCTAAGTACTTGGTCGGGTTCGAGAGAGGCGCAATCGCCCGGAGATAGGCGAGTAGACGCTTTCAGTGCGACCACCCGTGCTCCCAACTGAGCTTGCCGCTGCCGACAGAGGCCCGGGAGCGTGCTGTCGTGGTGTTGCCGGCGGGAGACAACACGCGGCCACAAACAGTGACCGGGCAGCTCCAACGCCAGCGCCACAGAGGGGCAGAGCCCCACTTGGGTGCCAAAGCGAACTCTCCCAGCACAGCGCACGCGCCAACACATCCGCACAGCTGCGATACAAACCACCTGCGAGAACCGCGGGGGCGACCGAGCAGCAGACGGCGTCGCGGCGCCGAGTGCCGGGCGGCGGCGCATCCTCAACGCACACAGTCCTCAATCGGACCAGCACACTGCAGATGTCCACCGCGCTTCGCACCGGGCCCGGGAGGACCCACTTTGGCCGCACGGCGCCGCGCGCTGGGTGCGCCGGCACGCAGATGCGCCGCCTGCCGCGTCCGTCAGCCGGCGCGCCTGCCACTGGGCGCCCCCACCAGCCGGCTGCCGCGCGTGCGCCCACGCAGCGCGCGGCCAGCACGCCGGGCGCCCCCCCCTCACCGGCCGGGGACGGTCCCACCCAGCCACCGCCGCGTATCGCTTCATACCCACATGCCCACTCACGTTCGTGGGTATGACGGGTGTCGCTGAAGCAACCGGTTAATACCTGTACCGATCGTCGATATCAACGATTCACCTCCAGCGCGAACAACCGCGCAACAACGGATTTCCAGTTCATTTGCGTAACTTGGGCAGCAAACGTAGACATCCATCTACATTTGCGACTTCTACGAGTCTTGCATGCCTGGATGTTGTGTGTCACGACGCACTCCATCAGCATACATACACGCTGCGACGTGTGCACGAAAGAACACGTGGAAGGTGGCCAGCGTACGTATACGAATGCCATTGCACAGCTGCGAAGCGCATTCAACACGCGAACTCCTGACCGACGAGCTAGAGGTGACAGGAGGGGAGGGGGGGGCGGGGGCGATATACGTCCTATTGCAGTACACAATACAGTGGATAGCGGGACCATGTGGAAAGTAAGCAACACTCGCAAGATGTGAGGGTACGCACCGTAAAATGAATCAATACGCAGAACACCACAGTGTGCGCGAAGTGAACTATGTTGAGATGGTTGCAATTAGGCAACGCTACACGAATTCCTAGAGTCATATAACTAACAATTACAGGGCAGGTTAGGGCGCAACGTAGGTTAGGTTAGGGCGCAACGTGGGTTAGGTTAGGGCCCAACGTGGGTTAGGTTAGGGCCCAACGTGGGTTAGGTTAGGGCCCAACGTGGGTTAGGTTAGGGCCCAACGTGGGTTAGGTTAGGGCCCAACGTGGGTTAGGTTAAGGCGCAACTTGGGTTAGGTTAAGGCGCAACTTGGGTTAGGTTAGGGCGCAACTTGGGTTAGGTTAGGGCGCAACTTGGGTTAGGTTAGGGCGCAACTTGGGTTAGGTTAGGGCGCAACTTGGGTTAGGTTAGGGCGCAACTTGGGTTAGGTTAGGGCGCAACTTGGGTTAGGTTAGGGCGCAACTTGGGTTAGGTTAGGGCGCAACTTGGGTTAGGTTAGGGCGCAACTTGGGTTAGGTTAGGGCGCAACTTGGGTTAGGTTAGGGCGCAACTTGGGTTAGGTTAGGGCGCAACTTGGGTTAGGTTAGGGCGCAACTTGGGTTAGGTTAGGGCGCAACTTGGGTTAGGTTAGGGCGCAACTTGGGTTAGGTTAAGGCGCAACTTGGGTTAGGTTAAGGCGCAACTTGGGTTAGGTTAAGGCGCAACTTGGGTTAGGTTAAGGCGCAACTTGGGTTAGGTTAAGGCGCAACTTGGGTTAGGTTAAGGCAGAAGTTGGGTTAGGTTAAGGCAGAAGTTGGGTTAGGTTAAGGCAGAAGTTGGGTTAGGTTAAGGCAGAAGTTGGGTTAGGTTAAGGCAGAAGTTGGGTTAGGTTAAGGCAGAAGTTGGGTTAGGTTAAGGCAGAAGTTGGGTTAGGTTAAGGCAGAAGTTGGGTTAGGTTAAGGCAGAAGTTGGGTTAGGTTAAGGCAGAAGTTGGGTTAGGTTAAGGCAGAAGTTGGGTTAGGTTAAGGCAGAAGTTGGGTTAGGTTAAGG
>NC_064620.1:307055629-307058129 GCF_023898315.1 Schistocerca nitens
TGCGCCGCCTGCCGCGTCCGTCAGCCGGCGCGCCTGCCACTGGGCGCCCCCACCAGCCGGCTGCCGCGCGTGCGCCCACGCAGCGCGCGGCCAGCACGCCGGGCGCCCCCCCCTCACCGGCCGGGGACGGTCCCACCCAGCCACCGCCGCGTATCGCTTCATACCCACATGCCCACTCACGTTCGTGGGTATGACGGGTGTCGCTGAAGCAACCGGTTAATACCTGTACCGATCGTCGATATCAACGATTCACCTCCAGCGCGAACAACCGCGCAACAACGGATTTCCAGTTCATTTGCGTAACTTGGGCAGCAAACGTAGACATCCATCTACATTTGCGACTTCTACGAGTCTTGCATGCCTGGATGTTGTGTGTCACGACGCACTCCATCAGCATACATACACGCTGCGACGTGTGCACGAAAGAACACGTGGAAGGTGGCCAGCGTACGTATACGAATGCCATTGCACAGCTGCGAAGCGCATTCAACACGCGAACTCCTGACCGACGAGCTAGAGGTGACAGGAGGGGAGGGGGGGGCGGGGGCGATATACGTCCTATTGCAGTACACAATACAGTGGATAGCGGGACCATGTGGAAAGTAAGCAACACTCGCAAGATGTGAGGGTACGCACCGTAAAATGAATCAATACGCAGAACACCACAGTGTGCGCGAAGTGAACTATGTTGAGATGGTTGCAATTAGGCAACGCTACACGAATTCCTAGAGTCATATAACTAACAATTACAGGGCAGGTTAGGGCGCAACGTAGGTTAGGTTAGGGCGCAACGTGGGTTAGGTTAGGGCCCAACGTGGGTTAGGTTAGGGCCCAACGTGGGTTAGGTTAGGGCCCAACGTGGGTTAGGTTAGGGCCCAACGTGGGTTAGGTTAAGGCGCAACTTGGGTTAGGTTAAGGCGCAACTTGGGTTAGGTTAGGGCGCAACTTGGGTTAGGTTAGGGCGCAACTTGGGTTAGGTTAGGGCGCAACTTGGGTTAGGTTAGGGCGCAACTTGGGTTAGGTTAGGGCGCAACTTGGGTTAGGTTAGGGCGCAACTTGGGTTAGGTTAGGGCGCAACTTGGGTTAGGTTAGGGCGCAACTTGGGTTAGGTTAGGGCGCAACTTGGGTTAGGTTAGGGCGCAACTTGGGTTAGGTTAGGGCGCAACTTGGGTTAGGTTAGGGCGCAACTTGGGTTAGGTTAGGGCGCAACTTGGGTTAGGTTAGGGCGCAACTTGGGTTAGGTTAGGGCGCAACTTGGGTTAGGTTAGGGCGCAACTTGGGTTAGGTTAGGGCGCAACTTGGGTTAGGTTAGGGCGCAACTTGGGTTAGGTTAGGGCGCAACTTGGGTTAGGTTAAGGCGCAACTTGGGTTAGGTTAAGGCGCAACTTGGGTTAGGTTAAGGCGCAACTTGGGTTAGGTTAAGGCGCAACTTGGGTTAGGTTAAGGCGCAACTTGGGTTAGGTTAAGGCAGAAGTTGGGTTAGGTTAAGGCAGAAGTTGGGTTAGGTTAAGGCAGAAGTTGGGTTAGGTTAAGGCAGAAGTTGGGTTAGGTTAAGGCAGAAGTTGGGTTAGGTTAAGGCAGAAGTTGGGTTAGGTTAAGGCAGAAGTTGGGTTAGGTTAAGGCAGAAGTTGGGTTAGGTTAAGGCAGAAGTTGGGTTAGGTTAAGGCAGAAGTTGGGTTAGGTTAAGGCAGAAGTTGGGTTAGGTTAAGGCAGAAGTTGGGTTAGGTTAAGGCAGAAGTTGGGTTAGGTTAAGGCAGAAGTTGGGTTAGGTTAAGGCAGAAGTTGGGTTAGGTTAAGGCAGAAGTTGGGTTAAGGGATGGTGTGTGTGGGGGGGGGGTGGGGTGGCGAGGTTCGTTGATAGTGATGGTAGTAAGTGGACGCCTGAGGCACTATCAGATATGTCACGTCAGTTGCACTTGTGGCTCATGGCAGGTGGCGCGCCCGTTCTGTGTTTGTGGCAAAGGAGTGGCACACCTGTGTCTTTCATTCCTGCCATTGTTTATGTGCTGTGAGATGCGGCAGTGTGGTGCTGTTGGGTGCACCCCTGTGTAGGACATGTGTGGGTGTTGGTGGCGTATCTGAGCAATGGTGGTTGTAGGAAGAGTGGGATATTCAGTTTTCTGGTTCGACGTCCCGGTCTGGTTATCATAGTGTGGATGGTGTACTGTGGCCGAGAGGATGCACTGGATGTTGTTCCATGCTGGTACTTAGATGTTGTGTCTGCGTCTGTTACATGCATAGACTAGTGGGTGATGGAGTGTGTGGGTGACGTGTGGTTGACATTGTGTGCACAGACGTTCAGCATGTATAGGGACAGTTGTATGTGTTATCTGTATTCCGATGACTGCGCGTATTACTAAGCACCGCCGTGTATAAGCTTAATGTATGTATAGTCAATGCCTGTTCTATCTCTGTACAGTAGTAGCGGTGCGACTGCACTAGCTAGCTACACCTCGCGGCATCGTCCCCCGGTGTATGGCATATGATTATAAACATTCTG
>NC_064620.1:307065644-307068144 GCF_023898315.1 Schistocerca nitens
GGCATTCGTATACGTACGCTGGCCACCTTCCACGTGTTCTTTCGTGCACACGTCGCAGCGTGTATGTATGCTGATGGAGTGCGTCGTGACACACAACATCCAGGCATGCAAGACTCGTAGAAGTCGCAAATGTAGATGGATGTCTACGTTTGCTGCCCAAGTTACGCAAATGAACTGGAAATCCGTTGTTGCGCGGTTGTTCGCGCTGGAGGTGAATCGTTGATATCGACGATCGGTACAGGTATTAACCGGTTGCTTCAGCGACACCCGTCATACCCACGAACGTGAGTGGGCATGTGGGTATGAAGCGATACGCGGCGGTGGCTGGGTGGGACCGTCCCCGGCCGGTGAGGGGGGGGCGCCCGGCGTGCTGGCCGCGCGCTGCGTGGGCGCACGCGCGGCAGCCGGCTGGTGGGGGCGCCCAGTGGCAGGCGCGCCGGCTGACGGACGCGGCAGGCGGCGCATCTGCGTGCCGGCGCACCCAGCGCGCGGCGCCGTGCGGCCAAAGTGGGTCCTCCCGGGCCCGGTGCGAAGCGCGGTGGACATCTGCAGTGTGCTGGTCCGATTGAGGACTGTGTGCGTTGAGGATGCGCCGCCGCCCGGCACTCGGCGCCGCGACGCCGTCTGCTGCTCGGTCGCCCCCGCGGTTCTCGCAGGTGGTTTGTATCGCAGCTGTGCGGATGTGTTGGCGCGTGCGCTGTGCTGGGAGAGTTCGCTTTGGCACCCAAGTGGGGCTCTGCCCCTCTGTGGCGCTGGCGTTGGAGCTGCCCGGTCACTGTTTGTGGCCGCGTGTTGTCTCCCGCCGGCAACACCACGACAGCACGCTCCCGGGCCTCTGTCGGCAGCGGCAAGCTCAGTTGGGGGCACGGGTGGTCGCACTGAAAGCGTCTACTCGCCTATCTCCGGGCGATTGCGCCTCTCTCGAACCCGACCAAGTACTTAGGACGGCGCTGCGCGCCGCCGGGACCTGAGAGGGTTTCGAGGTGTATCGTGCAGGGGAGCCCAGCCTCCTCCTGTTTGCAGAATAATTGAGCGGACGCTTGCGTGTTCGCGCGGGCCCCCGGGACACACTCCCGGGCGGCCGGCTGCTCAGCTCTAGTTGACGCAGCTCCCTGGTTGATCCTGCCAGTAGTCATATGCTTGTCTCAAAGATTAAGCCATGCATGTCTCAGTACAAGCCGCATTAAGGTGAAACCGCGAATGGCTCATTAAATCAGTTATGGTTCCTTAGATCGTACCCACGTTACTTGGATAACTGTGGTAATTCTAGAGCTAATACATGCAAACAGAGTCCCGACCAGAGATGGAAGGGACGCTTTTATTAGATCAAAACCAATCGGTCGGCTCGTCCGGTCCGTTTGCCTTGGTGACTCTGAATAACTTTGGGCTGATCGCACGGTCTTCGTACCGGCGACGCATCTTTCAAATGTCTGCCTTATCAACTGTCGATGGTAGGTTCTGCGCCTACCATGGTTGTAACGGGTAACGGGGAATCAGGGTTCGATTCCGGAGAGGGAGCCTGAGAAACGGCTACCACATCCAAGGAAGGCAGCAGGCGCGCAAATTACCCACTCCCGGCACGGGGAGGTAGTGACGAAAAATAACGATACGGGACTCATCCGAGGCCCCGTAATCGGAATGAGTACACTTTAAATCCTTTAACGAGTATCTATTGGAGGGCAAGTCTGGTGCCAGCAGCCGCGGTAATTCCAGCTCCAATAGCGTATATTAAAGTTGTTGCGGTTAAAAAGCTCGTAGTTGGATTTGTGTCCCACGCTGTTGGTTCACCGCCCGTCGGTGTTTAACTGGCATGTATCGTGGGACGTCCTGCCGGTGGGGCGAGCCGAAGGCGTGCGACCGCCTCGTGCGTGCTCGTGCGTCCCGAGGCGGACCCCGTTGAAATCCTACCAGGGTGCTCTTTATTGAGTGTCTCGGTGGGCCGGCACGTTTACTTTGAACAAATTAGAGTGCTTAAAGCAGGCAAGCCCGCCTGAATACTGTGTGCATGGAATAATGGAATAGGACCTCGGTTCTATTTTGTTGGTTTTCGGAACCCGAGGTAATGATTAATAGGGACAGGCGGGGGCATTCGTATTGCGACGTTAGAGGTGAAATTCTTGGATCGTCGCAAGACGAACAGAAGCGAAAGCATTTGCCAAGTATGTTTTCATTAATCAAGAACGAAAGTTAGAGGTTCGAAGGCGATCAGATACCGCCCTAGTTCTAACCATAAACGATGCCAGCCAGCGATCCGCCGCAGTTCCTCCGATGACTCGGCGGGCAGCCTCCGGGAAACCAAAGCTTTTGGGTTCCGGGGGAAGTATGGTTGCAAAGCTGAAACTTAAAGGAATTGACGGAAGGGCACCACCAGGAGTGGAGCCTGCGGCTTAATTTGACTCAACACGGGAAACCTCACCAGGCCCGGACACCGGAAGGATTGACAGATTGATAGCTCTTTCTTGATTCGGTGGGTGGTGGTGCATGGCCGTTCTTAGTTGGT
>NC_064620.1:307075644-307078144 GCF_023898315.1 Schistocerca nitens
ACACCCACACATGTCCTACACAGGGGTGCAACCAACACCACCACACTGCCTTGTCTCACAGCATATAGGCAATGGCAGGAATGAAAGACACAGGTCTGCCACTCCCTTGCCACACCCACGGAACCGGCGCACCACCTCCCCTGAGCCAAAGGTGCATCCTGACGTGACACATCTCAGGGTGCCTCAGGCGTCCACTTACCATCATCACTATGAACGAACCTCGTCCCCTCCCCCCTCATACACCATCCCTTAACCTAACCTATGTTGCACCTTAACCTAACCTATGTTGCACCTTAACCTAACCTATGTTGCACCTTAACCTAACCTATGTTGCACCTTAACCTAACCTATGTTGCGCCTTAACCTAACCTATGTTGCGCCTTAACCTAACCTATGTTGCGCCTTAACCTAACCTATGTTGCGCCTTAACCTAACCTATGTTGCGCCTTAACCTAACCTATGTTGCGCCATAACCTAACCTATGTTGCGCCATAACCTAACCTATGTTGCGCCATAACCTAACCTATGTTGCGCCTTAACCTAACCTATGTTGCGCCTTAACCTAACCTATGTTGCGCCTTAACCTAACCTATGTTGCGCCTTAACCTAACCTATGTTGCGCCTTAACCTAACCTATGTTGCGCCTTAACCTAACCTATGTTGCGCCTTAACCTAACCTATGTTGCGCCTTAACCTAACCTATGTTGCGCCTTAACCTAACCCAAGTTGCGCCCTAACCTAACCCAAGTTGCGCCCTAACCTAACCCAAGTTGCGCCCTAACCTAACCCAAGTTGCGCCCTAACCTAACCCAAGTTGCGCCCTAACCTAACCCAAGTTGCGCCCTAACCTAACCCAAGTTGCGCCCTAACCTAACCCAAGTTGCGCCCTAACCTAACCCAAGTTGCGCCTTAACCTAACCCAAGTTGCGCCTTAACCTAACCCAAGTTGCGCCTTAACCTAACCCAAGTTGCGCCTTAACCTAACCCAAGTTGCGCCTTAACCTAACCCAAGTTGCGCCTTAACCTAACCCAAGTTGCGCCCTAACCTAACCCAAGTTGCGCCCTAACCTAACCCAAGTTGCGCCCTAACCTAACCCAAGTTGCGCCCTAACCTAACCCAAGTTGCGCCCTAACCTAACCCAAGTTGCGCCCTAACCTAACCCAAGTTGCGCCCTAACCTAACCCAAGTTGCGCCCTAACCTAACCCAAGTTGCGCCCTAACCTAACCCAAGTTGCGCCTTAACCTAACCCAAGTTGCGCCTTAACCTAACCCAAGTTGCGCCTTAACCTAACCCAAGTTGCGCCTTAACCTAACCCAAGTTGCGCCTTAACCTAACCCAAGTTGCGCCTTAACCTAACCCACGTTGCGCCCTAACCTAACCTACGTTGCGCCCTAACCTAACCTACGTTGCGCCCTAACCTAACCTACGTTGCGCCCTAACCTGCCCTGTAATTGTTAGTTATATGACTCTAGGAATTCGTGTAGCGTTGCCTAATTGCAACCATCTCAACATAGTTCACTTCGCGCACACTGTGGTGTTCTGCGTATTGATTCATTTTACGGTGCGTACCCTCACATCTTGCGAGTGTTGCTTACTTTCCACATGGTCCCGCTATCCACTGTATTGTGTACTGCAATAGGACGTATATCGCCCCCGCCCCCCCCTCCCCTCCTGTCACCTCTAGCTCGTCGGTCAGGAGTTCGCGTGTTGAATGCGCTTCGCAGCTGTGCAATGGCATTCGTATACGTACGCTGGCCACCTTCCACGTGTTCTTTCGTGCACACGTCGCAGCGTGTATGTATGCTGATGGAGTGCGTCGTGACACACAACATCCAGGCATGCAAGACTCGTAGAAGTCGCAAATGTAGATGGATGTCTACGTTTGCTGCCCAAGTTACGCAAATGAACTGGAAATCCGTTGTTGCGCGGTTGTTCGCGCTGGAGGTGAATCGTTGATATCGACGATCGGTACAGGTATTAACCGGTTGCTTCAGCGACACCCGTCATACCCACGAACGTGAGTGGGCATGTGGGTATGAAGCGATACGCGGCGGTGGCTGGGTGGGACCGTCCCCGGCCGGTGAGGGGGGGGCGCCCGGCGTGCTGGCCGCGCGCTGCGTGGGCGCACGCGCGGCAGCCGGCTGGTGGGGGCGCCCAGTGGCAGGCGCGCCGGCTGACGGACGCGGCAGGCGGCGCATCTGCGTGCCGGCGCACCCAGCGCGCGGCGCCGTGCGGCCAAAGTGGGTCCTCCCGGGCCCGGTGCGAAGCGCGGTGGACATCTGCAGTGTGCTGGTCCGATTGAGGACTGTGTGCGTTGAGGATGCGCCGCCGCCCGGCACTCGGCGCCGCGACGCCGTCTGCTGCTCGGTCGCCCCCGCGGTTCTCGCAGGTGGTTTGTATCGCAGCTGTGCGGATGTGTTGGCGCGTGCGCTGTGCTGGGAGAGTTCGCTTTGGCACCCAAGTGGGGCTCTGCCCCTCTGTGGCGCTGGCGTTGGAGC
>NC_064620.1:307088144-307090644 GCF_023898315.1 Schistocerca nitens
TAACCCAAGTTGCGCCCTAACCTAACCCAAGTTGCGCCCTAACCTAACCCAAGTTGCGCCCTAACCTAACCCAAGTTGCGCCCTAACCTAACCCAAGTTGCGCCCTAACCTAACCCAAGTTGCGCCCTAACCTAACCCAAGTTGCGCCTTAACCTAACCCAAGTTGCGCCTTAACCTAACCCAAGTTGCGCCTTAACCTAACCCAAGTTGCGCCTTAACCTAACCCAAGTTGCGCCTTAACCTAACCCAAGTTGCGCCTTAACCTAACCCAAGTTGCGCCTTAACCTAACCCAAGTTGCGCCCTAACCTAACCCAAGTTGCGCCCTAACCTAACCCAAGTTGCGCCCTAACCTAACCCAAGTTGCGCCCTAACCTAACCCAAGTTGCGCCCTAACCTAACCCAAGTTGCGCCCTAACCTAACCCAAGTTGCGCCCTAACCTAACCCAAGTTGCGCCCTAACCTAACCCAAGTTGCGCCCTAACCTAACCCAAGTTGCGCCTTAACCTAACCCAAGTTGCGCCTTAACCTAACCCAAGTTGCGCCTTAACCTAACCCAAGTTGCGCCTTAACCTAACCCAAGTTGCGCCTTAACCTAACCCAAGTTGCGCCTTAACCTAACCCACGTTGCGCCCTAACCTAACCTACGTTGCGCCCTAACCTAACCTACGTTGCGCCCTAACCTAACCTACGTTGCGCCCTAACCTGCCCTGTAATTGTTAGTTATATGACTCTAGGAATTCGTGTAGCGTTGCCTAATTGCAACCATCTCAACATAGTTCACTTCGCGCACACTGTGGTGTTCTGCGTATTGATTCATTTTACGGTGCGTACCCTCACATCTTGCGAGTGTTGCTTACTTTCCACATGGTCCCGCTATCCACTGTATTGTGTACTGCAATAGGACGTATATCGCCCCCGCCCCCCCCTCCCCTCCTGTCACCTCTAGCTCGTCGGTCAGGAGTTCGCGTGTTGAATGCGCTTCGCAGCTGTGCAATGGCATTCGTATACGTACGCTGGCCACCTTCCACGTGTTCTTTCGTGCACACGTCGCAGCGTGTATGTATGCTGATGGAGTGCGTCGTGACACACAACATCCAGGCATGCAAGACTCGTAGAAGTCGCAAATGTAGATGGATGTCTACGTTTGCTGCCCAAGTTACGCAAATGAACTGGAAATCCGTTGTTGCGCGGTTGTTCGCGCTGGAGGTGAATCGTTGATATCGACGATCGGTACAGGTATTAACCGGTTGCTTCAGCGACACCCGTCATACCCACGAACGTGAGTGGGCATGTGGGTATGAAGCGATACGCGGCGGTGGCTGGGTGGGACCGTCCCCGGCCGGTGAGGGGGGGGCGCCCGGCGTGCTGGCCGCGCGCTGCGTGGGCGCACGCGCGGCAGCCGGCTGGTGGGGGCGCCCAGTGGCAGGCGCGCCGGCTGACGGACGCGGCAGGCGGCGCATCTGCGTGCCGGCGCACCCAGCGCGCGGCGCCGTGCGGCCAAAGTGGGTCCTCCCGGGCCCGGTGCGAAGCGCGGTGGACATCTGCAGTGTGCTGGTCCGATTGAGGACTGTGTGCGTTGAGGATGCGCCGCCGCCCGGCACTCGGCGCCGCGACGCCGTCTGCTGCTCGGTCGCCCCCGCGGTTCTCGCAGGTGGTTTGTATCGCAGCTGTGCGGATGTGTTGGCGCGTGCGCTGTGCTGGGAGAGTTCGCTTTGGCACCCAAGTGGGGCTCTGCCCCTCTGTGGCGCTGGCGTTGGAGCTGCCCGGTCACTGTTTGTGGCCGCGTGTTGTCTCCCGCCGGCAACACCACGACAGCACGCTCCCGGGCCTCTGTCGGCAGCGGCAAGCTCAGTTGGGGGCACGGGTGGTCGCACTGAAAGCGTCTACTCGCCTATCTCCGGGCGATTGCGCCTCTCTCGAACCCGACCAAGTACTTAGGACGGCGCTGCGCGCCGCCGGGACCTGAGAGGGTTTCGAGGTGTATCGTGCAGGGGAGCCCAGCCTCCTCCTGTTTGCAGAATAATTGAGCGGACGCTTGCGTGTTCGCGCGGGCCCCCGGGACACACTCCCGGGCGGCCGGCTGCTCAGCTCTAGTTGACGCAGCTCCCTGGTTGATCCTGCCAGTAGTCATATGCTTGTCTCAAAGATTAAGCCATGCATGTCTCAGTACAAGCCGCATTAAGGTGAAACCGCGAATGGCTCATTAAATCAGTTATGGTTCCTTAGATCGTACCCACGTTACTTGGATAACTGTGGTAATTCTAGAGCTAATACATGCAAACAGAGTCCCGACCAGAGATGGAAGGGACGCTTTTATTAGATCAAAACCAATCGGTCGGCTCGTCCGGTCCGTTTGCCTTGGTGACTCTGAATAACTTTGGGCTGATCGCACGGTCTTCGTACCGGCGACGCATCTTTCAAATGTCTGCCTTATCAACTGTCGATGGTAGGTTCTGCGCCTACCATGGTTGTAACGGGTAACGGGGAATCAGGGTTCGA